>NC_057745.1:19579778-19619115 GCF_004010195.1 Chiloscyllium plagiosum | reverse complement strand
GGACAGCTGGAACTGACAACCAGAAGCGGCAGGGGCAAACCACTATAAATGCCGGAGGAAACATCACAGAAGCACTTCACAGGAGGCTCCCAAGCACTGAGGATGTCACCTAGACAGGGGACGAAACGTCTACAACACAAATTCCCAGCTCAGCAAACAGAACCACAACAATGAGCACCCGAGCTACAAATCTTCTCACAAACTTTGAGAACCATTTATTTTTGGTTAGAGGGAGAGTATGGGTGGGACACAGTATCTAAGTAGTGTTTCAGGTAAAGCAACTGCCCAAATATACTGCCTCACTTACTCAGCCATCCCATGTCCGCTCCTGTTCAGCATGCACTCCGCCTATACACAAGGTAAGCTTTTAAATGATTAATTTACCTTCCCGGCTGCACCCTGGTCCTCTCTCTTGCTGCTCCCACTTAAAAAAAAGTGTTTAAAGATATTTTCTGTCAATTCCATTGTTGTTCAATTAATGAGTTGTTCAACAAATAATCAATTCAGTGTTGGAAAGAACAACACAACATATAATTCAAAACTACTTTTAATCCTTGAGGGGCAGAATCTGTGAGCAAAGTTATTGCATTCAGAAGTATGTGCACCAAATTTACTGACTGTTTTCAGGATCACAACTGAAAAGCACAACCATCCTGGTTAATCCCATCATATGTATTGAGTCTGGGAATACTGAATTTCAGCTGGTTCCTGAAAAAACAATTATAGAGTGGAACATGGCAAGCATTACAATATAATTACTTTCACGTTGGTAGGTCAAACATGAGTGTAATAGTTAAAGAATGCTCCATTGATTCAGTGTGTAAGTGGACTGTCTCAAATAGGAATGAATGCAGGATATCCCACTATGCAAGCTTACAGTTGAAGGCAAGTCACCTGGTTGACGTACTGGAGAGTTATGAGCATGGGTCAGTACTTCTTTTTAGGAAAGAAGAAAAGGAGTGAAATAAAATCCTTTAGAAGTATGGTGTGACCAGATAATAATTGATAATAAAACTCAAGTTTTCAGAGTGGAGGTGTGCAAGAGTAGTGGACAGGAGAAAAGTCTGTACAGTCAGTTGAATCAAGCTGAACTTTAAAATCCATACCTCATTTCTATGAGCCATGAACATGGTAATTTTTATAATACATACCCTGAAGCTGAGTCAAATTCTCTAACATGATTTAAATGCCAAAACTAGGAAGGAAGGAAGGAAGGAAGCAAGGAGAAAATACGAAATGGAAAATGTGATAAACCAGAAAGGAATAAACCCATCAGAGCAAACCAACTTTTCTGTATTGCTCCAGCCATGTACCACCACAGCTAAATAACCAACTGATACTCACAGTCTATGTTCACATAGAGAAAATGGCTCTTCTAACAAGGTACTGGAGACCACCAGGTGTTCTTGACTCAGCTTTATGATGAAGGAGCTGATAGGAAAATGAACATTATTTGAAAATGTACTGCATAATAAAGCTAGTTTGTTGACGCAGGGTCCATTGGCCCGCTATGAGAAGAGGAACAATGACTGAACATCTCTTTACAAAAAAATAAAATTGCAGCTAAATAAATTGATTATTAATATGTCACTGGTGTTTAATACAGTGAAATGTAGACATAACATTGCTATTGCAAAAACATTAATCTTCAGAAGAATCAGGTGAAGTTTGATAAAATATCCATGTATCTAATAATATATGTGAAATTCCCTTTCTCTGAATCCAGAAATGCCTGATAATTATTGTTGGCATTTTTCTGCAATAACATAAATAGGATAGCAATTTCTAGTCTCTGCACATATGCAGTTGTATATAGACATTGATGTCAGAGATATTCCGGGTGCTCCACAGAATATTCTGTTACCCTTAACATTGAATTAGAGTCATAGAGTCAGAGAGATGGAGAGCATGGAAACAGACCCTTCGGTCCATGCCGACCAGAAATCCCAACCCAATCTAGTTCCACCTGCCAGCACCCAGCCCATATCCCTCCAAACCCTTCCTATTCATATACCCATTCAAATGCCTCTTAAATGTTGCAATTGTATCAGCCTCCACCAGATCCTCTGGCAGCTCATTCCATACACGTACCACCCTCTGTGTGAAAAAGTTGCCCCTTAGGTCTCTTTTATATCTTTCCCCTCTCACCCTCAACCAATTAACTGCTTTCCCTATTACCTGCTGAACTTGGATGCTAGTTTTTTATGATTCATCCACAAGGAGCCCAAATCCCACTGTGGTGCAGATGTCTGCGGTCTCTCCCTATTTAAATAATATTCAGCACATCTATTATTCCTGCTAAAGTGTATAACTTCATATTTTTCTACATTATTTTCCATCTGCCAAGATTTTTTATCCACTCACTTAAATTGTCTATCTCTCTTTTGACTCATTGTGTCATTCTCACTACTTGCCTTTCCACCTATTTTTTGTATCATCAGCAAATTTGGCAATAGTGCATTTATTTCTGAATCATTAATATATATAGTAAATAAGTGTGGCTCCAGCACTGATTCCTTGGCACTCTACTTGTTCCAGATTGCCATTTTGAAAAATGCCCCCTTCATTGCAACTCACTTTCATCCATTAGTTAGCAAATACACTGTCCATGGTATTATGCTGTATTGTTGGGGGCTGTTTCCCTCCACTGAATCAGACACGGATTAAGGGAAATCTCTAACAACAAGCTGGCAAACACTCCGTGGGTGAAGCAGTGAAGCAAACAGTGAAATGCTGGTGTGGGATCAAAATATGGACTTATGGATTTTCTTTGCCTCTGCCTCTAATAGCGTTGGAGAATTTTGAATTGACACCATCTAACCAGGAAGCTCATTAATTGGAGAAGACTTTGGAGTAATATTCATTCTAATTTTCTAACCAGCATTCATATTGGAGGTAGCCTGCATTTCAGCTCAAAATGTTATTTCCAAAAACCTTTAATTGAGAACTGGGACTTTAATATAAGTCTGGAACATGAAGACAGTTGTTTAAGATAGTAAAGAAGGATTTTTTTCTCACAATTCATGTTATGTTTTATTCATTATACAACCAGAAGAAAATGAAACTATTGAAATCATAGCCGCATAGTTGTCTGGTAGTGTTTGAGAGACTTATGCAAAAGACAAGTGATAGCTGGCCATGATTAAAGACTTTATTGATGTTTCTGCCTTTTAGATGATTCACGTGATAACAGCCACTACTGAATGTAGTTTGAGTGGCAGTTACTGGTCAGTTCTTTTTACAGACAGACATGCAAATAATTTTAAAACAAGCTCTGGGAACACAGGGTAAAATAGGAGGAAATACATCACAGGTGTCTGAGAAATGAAGGCTGTTTAGATGTGAAACTGTACCTTGAGAATTACATCAGTTGTCAGTACTAAATGTCCATTTGGGACAGTGAAGGAAAGATTTTGACAAATCTCACAGGTTACTGCTACAAGATGCAGAGAAGGCAAATGTTTTGCAAAGCATTAAAATTAATGGAGTGAGATTTAAATTCCTCAAATATTGTTTCAGAGTTAATGGGCTTTTCTTCTGATGATTGTATGTCCAATTTGATTAGTTTCTGCTTCCTTTCAGTCTTAATAAAAGTAAAGGCAAATCTCTTCAGAAAGAGGGCCAGGACCCATCAATTTATTTCTGGTTGCTACTGCATTAATGTTCATCTTAATTAAGATTAACTTCTGTGATATTTGTGGATATAAAGATATAAAATATTATAATATGTAGTTTTGTAGTCCTGCAACATATGCTTCAAAAATCTCCAACTAAGTCAAAGAGATTCATTTCTGCCATGGCTTTGTGGGGAAAAAAAGTTTACAGTATTAAAAGTGAAATTCTATCTCAATATCTCAACGTAAGAGAGTATATATGTTATATCCTGTGACAAGATTTGAATAGTTTTTGATTTTATAATCTCCTACAATCCAATCCATCATCCCATTCTTGATCTTAAACAGTGAGCGTTAGCCCCATTAAAATTCAGGGTCAGAAATCTTGAAAAAGAGGGTAATTATATCACTCGCATGTTTGGTTATATTGGGAAAAGCTGAAACACATTGGAGCTTTGAAAATAAACTCCTCTGTGATTCCTGGTCTCAAATCTCTGCATATGCTGACTCCAAGTGAGATGCCACCACTGGCACTTGTCAAAAGAATTAAATCCCTTTAAAGCTTGTTTACAGCTAAGCACTTGTCATACTGTTCCCCTGTGGTTCACGGCTGGTTGGGTTTTCTATCGCTCTGCATAAGATTTAATTTCTTTCTGTTTATGTATGTACTTACACATGCAGGTGCAGAGCACCCAGCTGTTAGGAACCTGCAGTGGCATATGTAGAACACATAAAAAAGGAACTGCAGACAGTCTTGCATCTAATGAAACAAATTACAAATAGTATGGATTGCTATTATAAGGTAATTTATAGAGTGAGCAAGCTTTAGAAACCTCCAAGGTCTCTTACAATGATAAAATGTTTGTGATTAATGCACTAAAAATACATAGACCTATATAATACATAAAAATGTATGAAGGATCAGATGTATCGTGTTACACCACATTTATTTGATTTATGATTAACATAATGATTACGGCCATTGTGCAAAAATATTTTCTGATCTGCAGAATGAAAAGATATTTCAAAACTACAAGTTCTTGTAGTATAGAATAAAAAGGAAATGTTGCACTTATGTTGTGTCTTTCACAATCTTAGCAAATAAGCCAGAAGATCAAGAGAACTTCCTCCCCTTTTAAAAATAGTATTATAAGATCTTATACATCTACCTGAGAGGACAGATGTTGGGACTTGTTTTAATAGTTCACCCACAAGGCAGTATGTCTGAAGTGCAAGACTCCCTCAACACTGCACCATGAGGTCTAGATTTTGTGCAGAAATCTCTAGACATTGATTTGAACCCACAAACTTCTGATTCATAGACAAAATTGACTTAGAAAGTGATACTGAACAACAGGAAACTATCTGCAAAGCTATTAATGATTGTAACCAAGTAGGCAGATATATGATTTAGCAACATAACAGCTTGAATTTCTATGGCCACCTTTAGGTTCTCCACAAGAGTGTTGTCAGACAAAGTATAAGACCAAATCACAAAAGGAGCTGTCAGGAGTGATGGTCAAAAGCTTGATCAAAGGAGGTTTTAAGCAGCATCTTAAATGGTGGAGAGGGAGAATAGTTTAATAGAGAATTCTAGACCTTAAACTATAATCAGCTAAAGGCATGGTTGCCAATGATGAAATTATTAAAATTGAAGCAACAGAAATGGCCAGCAATACAGAGTTCTTCAAAGAGACTTAATCTGCATTAAATGTATATTGGTAATAATAAAGGCATAATGGAGTAATTTGAATGCTTGCTAAATTTTTCTGAGTATAAAGATGATGTACACTGAAGCTTGGGTCTCAATCTTTTTGGACATTGATAAAATGTATTAAATCCTTTTGTAAAAGTTGATCCAAAATATTTCTTCAACATCTTCATGATTGTTCTATGTGTTGTAGTGTCCCTTTCTATACATAAGGCATCATAATAAGTTGCAACACTGGAATACCCTGTTGTGCAATCAGGACGCATAAGAATGGGTGATAAGCAGTTAATTAATACAAGAAACAGTCACTTGGCACCTAAAGCCTATCAATATTATTTTTTGTCAATCAAATAGAGAGTATTTCAGAAGATGCTGCTTTAAATTTGTTCTGTTATTTATCCTGAAAGTCAGTCAGAGGTGTTTTGATATTTCGTGTTTTGTGCGTGACTGACCTCTGTGAAATCTGAGTTTCCTGTGTAATGGTATATGTCCGACAGTGGAAATAGTGTATGTTCAGCAATATAAGCTAGTCAGGATGAAATTATTTTCCTTGCGTTGTTTTCAGTGTATAATTAAAGATACAATGATCAAGCCCAGAATCTTTCATACTTCCAGACAGTTACTGAAATAGCCCTGCAAAACTTTCAGATGCAACCTAACAGGAATCTTTCCCACTGTTCCACATAGAACAATATACACAATTTTCCCTCTTCTTGTGTGAAGCTAACTGTTCAGCTCCACTGCCAGCAGTAGAGCACCAGTATCAAATTTAAGGTAGCCATATGCCATCAGTGTTGGTAGACCATTTACACATGGGAAGGAGAGAGTAACATGGTCCAATCTAATCTTTTTCCTGCCTAATATCTTATTGACGTAATTGTCCTTAATGATCACTTAGTACTAGTCAGGAATAGCTACACTTGGAAGCTAAACTGTCAGTACAACTCAAGACTAGTCTTCAGGGTGAATACCTCAACTGGTTGATTTTTCTTCTGCTTAGTGCCATGGACACTGAGCAGAACCTTACTGAGGCTTGCATGATGTGGGTTATGGTGAGAAATGTGGCAGAATAGCACAAGAAGTCACGCACAGCTTGCCTCGATATCTGGAATAACTCACCATTACCTTTTAACAACGTTCAGGATGTCAAGGTGTGATTCCCATTGGGCAGCAGCAAGTTGCCTATTAAGAAAGATTATGGCTGCTAATGACATTATTAACTGCAGTTCTCACCTCGTTAATAGGTAGCTTTCTATTGTAGCAAACTAGACACTGAAAGTTCTTGACATGGAAGTCAGAGCAGGTAGTTGGTGACTTCAGCTCACTGCTTGCTCTAAAGGACCTCATGCAGACACCACTGCTGATCTAGGAGAGAGGTTGTCCTGCCCCTACACCCTGTTCAGCAGGACCTCATGTCCCAGCCCACAAAGTGGGATGACTGTTTCCCTCCATCTGCACATCTGGAGCAAGTATCAGGAACTGTGCAGGAAAAGTCAGGCTTACACTACTTTACCAGGTGTACCATGGATTTTTAAAGATAGTGCAGGTGTAGGGCTACCAGTAAATTACAGCATAATCGCTGAGTGGCAAGTTGTTTTGGGAATAGCGCATGGGAAGATGAGGCCCGAATTGGATGTGAGAGATGCCACAGGGCTGGAGTAGATGGTTAATGTGACAAGTTGGAAGATGCAACAAGAAAACTCATCAAACCTTGAGGCAGAAATCCCTCCAGAAAGCTCAACTTGGATTTTGCCAAAAAAACCTAACATTCAAACTTTATTTACTGTTATCATTGTTGGTAAAAGCAACAGCTAATTTGCACAAAGCAAGGTTCCACAAAAAGTAATGATGTAAATGAACAGAGTCAGAAATCTCACAACACCAGATTAAAGTGCAGCAGGTGTATTTAAAATCACCTTCATCATGTGATATCCGTCCCAAATCAACACTGATATCTCAACATCATGGTAAATGAACAGATAATATATTGACGCAGAAACAGAAATTACGAGAAAATTTTAGCAGATCTAGCAGCATCTGTGACAAGAAATCAGTTAACGTTTCAGGTCCTTCTTTAGATAATCTATTGTTATTTAAGGGATCAATATTGTCCTAGACACAAAACCACAGAAGATTTCAGGTGAATAATACAATCACAGGCAAATAGTATTAGATGAGTGTATGTACTGGTTGGTGCAGATTCAGATCATATTTCTGCCAACACTTGTCTCACATTCACCTGCAGATTTCATTAAAACATACAATAGTGCTTCAAAGATATGAAAGGAGAGATAAAATTTCAGTAACAGGAAGCCTCTGGTTCACTTCATAATTCTCAATCACCAAATCAGGAACAGCATTAACGTTTCCACAAAGACAAGGCAAAACATTTCATATCTGTCCTTGGAAACTGCAGGTGGCATTGTTGCCAAAAGGAGTCAACAAAATAGTAAAAATTAAAATATTATGAAAAGGTCTTTATAGACTGAATTCAACGACATCAGTCTTGCTTGTTCAACTTTCTCCCGTGGAGAAAGAGATGAAGACTTGGGAACTTGGGGAAGTTAATGGTCACATCTTGGGGACAGTCCATATCACAGCAGAGGAGGTGTTAGATGCATTAGAATGTAAGAAAGTGGATACTTCTCCTGGTCCTGACCAAATATATCCGAGAACAAAGCAAGGGGTTAGAAAAGAAATTGTGGGAGTCATGGTTGATATTTTTGCATCATTGTTAGCCACGGGTGAGGGCTTGGAAGACTGGAGGGTAGCGACTGCTGTGCCCTTATTCAAGAAGAGCTGCAAAGAAAACCCTGGGAGCTATAGACCAATAAGCTTAACATCTGTAGTGGGTAAGTTACTTGAGAAGCTTCTGAGAGATAAATTATACGTGTGGAAAGACAGGGTTTGATTAGGAGCAGTCAATATGACTTTGTGCGTGGGAGATCATTCCTCATAAATTGTTAGAGTTCTTTGCTGAAGTGACCAGGAATATTGACAAGGGCAGGGCAGTAGACGTAGTCTATATGAATTTCAGTATGCCTATGATAAGGTTCCACTTGATAGGCTGCTCTGGAAGATTAAATTGCATGGAATCTGGGGGAGCTGGCAAATTGGATACACAGTTTACTTGATGGTAGGAAACGGAGAGTAATAGTGGAAAAATGCTTATCGGACTGGAGGCCTGTGACTAATGGAGTGTCTCAGGGGTTGTTGCTGGGCCCATTACCATTTGTTATCTATATCAATGATTTGGATGAGAATGTACAAAGCATGATTAGTAAGTTTGCAGATGACACTAAAATAGGCGGTATCATTGATAGTGAGGAATGTTATCAGAAATTGTAGCAGGATCTTGATCAGCTGGGGAAGTGGGCCAAGAAATGGCACATGGAGTTTAATGTAGATAAGTGTGGGGTCTTATATTTTGGAAAGTCAAATCAAGATGGGAATTTCATGATAAAGAAAGTGAGGACTGCAGATGCTGGAGATCAGAGTCGAGACTGTTTTGCTGGAAAAGCGCAGCAGGTCAGGCAGCATCCGAGGAGCAGGAGAATCAACGTTTTGGGCATAAGCCCATCTTCAGGAATGAGGCTTGTGGGCTGGGGACTGAGAGATAAATGGGAGGGGGGTGGGGAATGGTAGGGCCTTAAGGCATATAGAAGAACAGAGGGACCTTGGAGTTCAGGTGCACCGTTTTCTGAAAGTGGAGTCACAGGTAGACAGGGCAATGAAGAAGGCTTTTGGCACACTGGCCTTCATCAGTCAGGGCATTGAGTATAGAATTTGGGAAGTTATGTTGCAGTTGTACAGGACATTGGTGATGATATACTTGGAGTATTTTGTTCAGGTTTGGTCACCTTGCTATAGGAAGGATGTTATAGAGTCATAGAGATGTACAGCATGGAAACAGACCCTCCATGCTGATCAGTTTTCCTAATTTAATCTAGTCACATTTGCCGGCACTTGGCCCATTTCCCTCTAAACCCTTCCTATTCAGCCTTTTAAATGCTGTAATTGTGCCACTTCCTCTGGCAGCTCATTCCATACATGCACCATCCTCTTTGTGAAAAAGTTGGCCCTTAGGATTCTTTTATATCTTTTCCCTCTCACCCTAAACCTCTGTCCTGTAATTCTCTACTTCTCCACCACAGGGAAACGATCTTGTCTATTTATCCTATCCATGCCCCTCATGCTTTTATAAACCTCTATAAGGTCACCCCTCAGCCTCCGAGGCTCCAGGGAAAACAGCCTCGGCCTGTTCAGCCTCTCCCTATCGCTCAAATCCTCCAACCCTGGCAACATCCTTGTAAGTCTTTTCTGAACCCTTTCAACTTTCACAACATCCTTCTGAAAGGAAGGAGACCAGAATTGCATGCAATATTTCAAAAGTGTATTAATCTTAATAACTTTGAAAGAAAATACAAAATGTTCCAGCAGTTTCCCTCACTGTTGACTACTATTGTGAGCAGCTTCAGAGATTCATTGATTCATCAATTCATACAGTGCAGAAAAGGCTCTTCAGCCTATCGAGTGTATAAGATCATGAGAGGAATGAATAGGGTGAATGCACTCAGTTTTTTTCCCAGGGTTGCGGAATCGAGGACTAGAGGGTATCAGTTTAAGGTTACAGGGGAAAGAATAAAGGGGAACCTTAGGAGCAACTTTTTTTACACAGGGTGGTACTCATATGGAATGAATTGCAGAAGTTGTTGAGGTGGGTACATTAACAACTTTTAAAAGACATTTGGATAAATATATGGACAGGAAAGGTTTACAAGGATATGGGCCAATGCGTGGAAATGGGGTTAGCATATATGGACATTTTGGTCAGCATGGACCATTTTGGCCCAAAGGGCCTGTCTCTATGCTGTAAAAAAAAATCTAGTTAATGGAAATTCGATAATGTAGCTCCTTTGCAGAATTCCACACTGAACTTCATTGTCTTAGTACCATTTAGGCTTTGAAGCAGATTAGAGAAGCTTTTCTACTATAGAGTAGAAATAATATTGATTCATTCAACAAAATATCTATATACAAATATAATAGAATCTCAATTTGGAAGTAATTCTTCTCCAATTTGATTGTTTCGATTTTTTTAACAAAGTATTTTAGCCCTGTGCAGACTTAAATGAATTGGAAATGCTCTGTCATAGTGGCTGTGTAAATACAATAATAGATAAACATAGTTAAGTAATGTAGTATATTACAGAATGTTCAAAAATGAATCAAGTTCAATGAAGTATCCAAAATTGTTTTGAGACTAAATACTGTTCTGGCCAATTTCACATTTGTGATGTAATACTGAGAATTTTAGGTATGGGATACCATGGTATTCAAAGACAAGAGAAGCTAAGTTTGAGAAACACCTTAAGTTGAGTGTATGATCAGATGAGGAGGTAAATGCTATTTAAAAGTACCCAATACTAGAGAAGCAGAACAGATGAACAGTTGAAAGCAGAGCTGAGAACAATATATTCCATGCTATGATGCTAAAATGACAATCTCCTTACCCAGTCCCTGCTGATTTTAAAATTTAACATTGAATTGGAGAGTTTACCTGCTATCACAAATGGTTGGATCAGTCACAATCCATAATGTAACCTTTAGTCAGGTTTGTTGCCTTAATTTTCAGGTCCGAAAAAAGATCTTAATGTGAAAATAATTCAAGATAATATACAGTCCTAAACTACAAAGCATCTCAGACCTGAAATGATGGATTTTTATATCTCTCTATACATAGGTAAAGGTAAAGTCACCATAGTCCCAGAGGATAATAGAGCCGCTGCCATTAGAGAGAGACAGATGACTGATGGTGAGTTTAACCTGAGGGTCACTGTCCCTCAGGTGAGGAGAGGTGGGACCGTCATGATAATTTCAGATGGCACAGAACTTGAACCTTTTGGCAAGACTCTGCATTGCAAATCAATATTAAGTCAACTGAGGTAATGCCCACCCCAAAAGTACAGATGCCTCCCAACTTGCTCAGTTTTACCAGCTTATTTTTATTTCGAGCTGAGAAAAGGCGTCCCAAACCTTCCAGTCAATATGAAATGGTCATTCTGCCAACAAACCTTTCAACCAGCATTTCTAATTGGATTACTAATCTGAATGGACTAGCAGTGTTGACAATTGTGATGTTTAACCATATTTTTATTCATTTTGTTTCAACTTCTTTAACTGAATCAAGCTTTCTAAAGTAAAGCAATAAAAAACTACTGCTCTTTGCCATCTGCTCCATGATGTTTCCCAAATCAGCAGTCAAAAAGCATGCCTGATAGACAATGGTTACCAAAAATAATATTCGGGCGTGTAAGATGCTAATGAAATCCAGCAGTGACACAGTTAATATTGTTGTCAGCAACTCAGAGTATGTAACATTTACATTCTGCACCAAGCATTAAGTAAGATTCTGTCCTTGAAACTGTGGACATGCATATCGATTCCAATTCCAATTTTGCTCTAATTAGAATAATAAAAGTTGTCAAGAGAAATCCTAATGAGTAAAAGATGTCTGTGTCCTGGTGGGAATATCCCTTTCTATGAAGAGCAAAATGCCTGTATGTCACCACTTGATTGCTTAAGACATTTGTTCAAAAATCAGTACGATCTGAATAATATCAATAATTCTTTAAAGACATCATAATGCACATGATGTTGCTAGCCACTTTCAATACAATCTATGTAAGTGAAGATGGAGTAATTGGATCCTTTTTATCAATTCAAGCTTTTATTTAGGTTTGAATAAACTGCCCTCCAGATTAAAAGAACATAATTAAAACAAATTCTTAAAATTTTAAAGTTGGTTTTTGTTTGAAATTAATAGTCAGAACCATTGTACATGATTTTGTGTACAATGAAAACTGGCCAGAGACTAGCGATAATTCCTTAGATAGGAGTTATGGCCCAGGAAATGTGTTTCACCAGCTGGTATATGGCAGTGTTTATGCTCTTCACAAGCATCTTCAATGCATCATTCTTCTTCATAATCATCATAACCTTTTATTCCTTTCTCCCTTTCTCCTCAAAGGCATCTATGTGATTTCAATCAACTACTGGCAGTGAGTTCCACATTCTCATAACTTTCATGAACAGGAAAGCCAAAGCATTTCTAAATCAGTGGACTCTCCACATGTGTGGGATGGTTATATCGGATGTCTAGAACATGGTGCTTGTAACTACAAGGGTGTCAGTTCAATCTCTGTACTGCCAAACTTAGCTTGTATTTTTAAAGTAGCTCAATGAATTTAAGGAGTACTTGGTTATGTACTCAGAGAGGTTTAATTGTAATACTATGGAACAAGGGTAAGAAAGTGGGATTAGGCTGGATAACATTTTTTTGACTGCAACGACCAGAGCCAAATGGTCTCTTTCTATACTTTAAATTATCTGTGCTAATATAAAATGTGATTTTTGTTTAATCTATTCAACAGTAATAGGAGTTTCATGAGAGCATTTTTTAACATCACTTAACACCAAGCTACACTTAAAGAGGTACTGCAAATAACCAAAACCTTGGTGAAAAGTTAGCTTTCAACTAATATTTTCATTAGAGGAGAGAGAGAAAAGTGAAAAGCTTTAGAGAGGGAAGACCAGAACTCACTGCTCAGCAGCTGAAGACATGGCCATGAGTGAGACAGCAATTAAAATTGGAGATTTGCAATATGCCAGAACTGAAGGAGGAGGAGGAGATTACAAAATAGGGAGGAGGTAAAACCATGGAGAAATATGAAATCAAAGATGAGAAATTTGCAATTTGAGGTGTTGCAGGAGCTTGAATCAATATAGGTCATCCAACATTGGAATGATGGTGGGTAATAGATATTGAATTTTAGAATAGTTGATCAGGTCAGCGTTGAAATAGTCAAGTTTAGAAGCCTTGAATGATAGTGACAGAACACCTTAGAGCACAAGCAATTTTATTTGTGCTGTATAATTCATACAACGTCAAAGTATTAGAACAAAAGGAAAAGATTAAAGCAGCTGAATCGTCTTTAAGTTTAAATATCTTTTGAGTTTATTTTGTAAACATAATGTCCAATTGGATCGTTTACACAAATGACCATTAAGAGTAATTTTACTTTGTTCGCATCCAATGGGACAAAGGTATGCCATCAGCATTCTGATCCTCCAAGTTTAGACAAAGAGAAAACTGTTGTCTCTGTTGTAAACATTGCTTAGTCTACAATTAATCATAGAAAATTATATTTACATAACCTGTATTTCTAAATTCATGCAAAGTTTAAAAAAAATCTTCCTTCCTGTGAAGAGGAAGGACTGAATTACATCAGGAAGGACATGAATTAAGTCAGAGCTTACTTATGTGAGCTCTGACACAGCAGCGTTATTCAGACACCAATAACAACTCTCAGAATACAATTGCATACATTGAGTTGTAGGACACAGGAAATAAATCACCATACAGCGCTAGGAAGATTTAATTAAGAAGTCGGAATGATGAGAAGGTGATATACCTCCTGTCCCAGGTTAAATGATTTTCTAGTATTGCACAACTCAGAAATTAGCAATTCTATTAACACATGCAAAACAGTGGAATAAAATAATTATAACGTTTTCAGAACACAAGGTGACAACGGCAGACAAACACAATCAGCTGAATGGTTTCTCAATTCCATGTGAATCTTGAATAAATTTCAGCTTATAAGTTGTAATTATTGTAAGCAAAACCTATCCAAACTGATGAATGATTATATGCCAATCTTAGTTGAACTGAGTGTGTTTTAAGGCATTGCTTCAAAAAAAAATCAATGTTTATGCTTTTTAGCCCCTTTGACTGACAGTTGGAATTTCTCTTATTCTTTCATGGGATGAGTATTGCTGGCATTTCTGCCTTTTGTTGCCCCTCCCTAGCTGTCTTTGAGAGGGGATGGGCAGCTCACACCTTGAATTGCTGCAGTTCATTTAGTGCAGATAAACCGACAGTGCTAGGAAGGGAGTTCTAGGTTTTTGACCCAGAAACGACAGAGCAAAAGCAATATTGTTGCAAATCAGGATGGCATGTGGCTTGGAGGAGAACTTTCATCTGTTGTCCATGTCCATTTCGGTGGTAAAGGTCATAGATTTTGACAATGTCACCTAAGGAAGCTTAGTGGGTTGCTGTGGTGCATCTTGTAAATGATACATACTGCTGCAATGGTGGAGAGTCTGTCATTCAAATGCATACTTTTTTCTGGACAGTATCAAACATTTTGAGTTTTGTTGGAACTGCAGTCATTCCAGCAAGGGTGCATTTTAAGAATAAATGTTTAGTTCCTCCTCCACAGACATTCAGGGTGTGCAATTTGCAGGAATACTCCTCACTTGCTCAAACGGGTGCAGTCCCAACAACACTCAAGAAGCTTGACACCATCCAGGAAATAGCAGCCTCATTGATTAGCAACACACCCATAAACATTTAGTCCCTCCTCCATTGTCACCCAGTAGCATTAGTGAGTACCATCTACAAGATGCAGTACAGAAATTCATCCAGACTCCATCAACAGCACTTCCAAACCTGAACCATCCCCAACCAGAAAGACAAGGGCAGCAGATACATCGGAACGTCATCACCTGCAAGTTCCCCATCAAGCCACTCACCATCCTGAGATGGAAATATATCATTGTTCCTTAAGTGTCATTGGGTTAAAATCTTGGAACTCCATCCCCCATGGCATTATGCGTCTACCTAGCACATGGATTGCAGTAATTGAAGAAAGCAGTTCACCACCACCTTCGCAAAGGCAATTAGGAATGGGCCATGAATGCTGGCCCAGTCAGAGATACCCACAACCTCTTTATTTTTAAAAGTCCTGATTTCTACCTTATCAATGGAAGTCAGAAGGTGAGTTACTTGCCACAAAATATCCATGTTGCTGCCAAATTATATACAGCCTGAACCAGTTAAGTTTATGGTCAGGATTTACGATGTTGGGTGTTCAATTATATTACCGCTGTTGAGTATCAAGATGAGATTGTTAAATTACCTGTTGTTGGAGTTGGTCATTGCCTGACACTTGTGTGGCATTAATATTTCTTGCGACTTAACAAGCCTAAATGTTGTCCAGATCTTGTTTCATGTGGTCAGGAACAGCTTTAGTGTCTGAGCAGTCAACAATGATACAGAATATTGTGAAATCGTCCAAAAGCATCCCCATTTCTGAGCTTGTGACAGATGAACAATCATTGGTGAAGCAGCTGAAGACGGTTGGACCAGAACACTACCTTGAAGAGCTCTTGCACCCTGAGATGGTTGGCCTCCAAAAAATACAACAATCTTCCTTTAGCTATGATTTCATGATGAGTGGAGAGTTTTCCCCTGATTCTTACTGACTCCAGTTTGGTAGGAGTATTTGATGCCACACCCAGTTCAAATCCTGCTTGATGTCTAAGGTAGTTACTGTCACCTCAGCTTTGGAATTAATTTCTTTAATCCACATTTGTGCCAAGGCTGTAATGTGGTCTGGAGCTGAGTGACCATGGTAGACTCCAGTGTCTTTTGCTGTATAGTTGCTGTTTGATAGTTATATCCATTATCAGTTTGTTAATGTTTGAAAATAGATTGATGAGGCAAGGTCAAACCTGGGCAATTTTCCATGCTGTCGAGTGGATACCAACAAACTGATTTTCTAATTGAAAAATACAGAATATTGAATGGCCTGGACAGGGAAGATGTTGGGACGATGTTTCCATTAGTAGGAGAAACTAGGACTCAAAAGCACAGTCTCTGTTGTAGCTCTACTAGAACAGCTTGGCTAGGGCATGATTAAATCTGGAGCACCAAATCTTTAGTACGACTGTCATAAATCGTCAATTTATCCTGTACCTTCAGCCAGGAAACATCACGTTTGGTTTCATGATAACTATTAAGGAACCCAGGAGCTACTAAAATAAGTACAAGACTTTCCAGAACCAGAAGTGCCAGCAAATTCAAAGGAAAGAAAGCAGTTTATAGAAAAATGAAGTTTGGGGTCCATCAAAGAACCTGTAAACTAAAGAAATATGTTGAGTGGAAAGAGCGCTGGAAATCCAGTCAACTTAGCAACAGCAGTAACATGCGTGGATTCTTCAGTCCAGTCAAGACTTTTGACACAAGATCTACCCCACTGAGAACTAAGAATGAAGTGACAGAAGGGCAATCAGTACTCATTGAAAGAGCACTTTGGTGATCTCCTCAAAAGAGATTTAGTCCTTGTTAAGAGTGCCCTTGAACACATTCCACAGCACGTTACATGCCACCAACTGAGCAAAACAAGAGGTTGACAGCTAAGAACCAAGAACAGCTAGCTGGCACAGATGGAATCCATGCCGAAATACTGAAATGTAAAGAAGCACTTTTGACATGAATGTGTAACCTTGTCTGGAAGAAGGAGAGCATGCCAGCTAATCTCCATGAGGCTATAATTGTGGCCATCTTCAAGATAAGAGATAAGACTGAATTAAGTAACTACAGAGGGGTGTTTACGGGGAAGGTCACTGGAAAAATTCTTCTCAGTTGCCCAATCCATTAACTGAAGAGCTTCTACCAGAGTCACAAGGAGGATTCTATCCATCAAGAGGCACAATGGACATGATTTTCACAGTAAAGCAAGCTCAAGAAAAATGCAGAGATTGGCACTGGCAACCTGGCCTTCTTTGACCCCACAAAGGCCTTCAATTCTGTTAACTGGGAAGGATTATTGTGTACTCTCCTTAGATTTGGCTGAACATAGAAATTTGTCACCATCCTCTTCCTACCGTACAGCAATACGTAAACCTTAATCCTCACCAATAGATCAACTGCAGACCATGTGTACAGACTTGATTCGAGCAAGGCTGTATCATCATGCTTAAATTCTTGTCCATCTTCTTTGCTGGAGTGCATTTTCTCTACAGGACAGGTGGGAAAATGTTCAACCTACAACGCATGCAGTCAAGAAGCAAGATCATCCCAATGTCTTTGGTCAGACTGGTTTATGCAGATGATGCTTGCATGTGCACACATTCTAAGGGTGACCTCCAAACCATTGTTGATTTATTCACAAAGACATATGTGAGAATGGTGCTTAGGTTAGCATCTGGAAGACAAGGATCCTCTACCATTCTGCTCCCACCACCCAATATTGTCTCCTGACTTTTAAGGTCCATAGCAAGCTACTGGACAATGTGGATCAAATCCCATACCTTGGAATTTCCTCACAATGAGGGTAGACATTGGCGATGAAATTCAATATTGCCTCCAGTGTGTCAGTGCAGCCTTTGGCCCCAGGAGAACAGAGATTTTGACAAAAACCTGAAAACTAGCACCAGGTTCATGACAAAGACATTGTACAGCAGATAGCTTAAACCCCGAAAGAAATATCATTGGCAATGCCTCCGCAAAATCCTGTTAATCCAATGGCAAAATAGACACTCGGATATCAAAATTCTCTCATGGGCCAGTATTCCAAAGGGCAGAGTCTTCAGCCATCTCCTTTTGTTGTTTGAAATTCCCTCCCTCAACTATTTTGTTTTCCTACTTTTCACTCCATTGTAAAACCTTTCGAGAATCTATGTCAATGCCCATACTTTCAAACATTCTCCTAAACTAACTGTGTTGCCACTACTGTTCAGTGTTCCATCATTTGTGAAAAGCCCCAAGCTATTTTTCATATTAAAGCTACTATATAAGTGGAAGTTATTGCTATCTTATAAACTTGACAGATGGAGCAAACACACACTGGGCGAATAGGAAGCCAGCACTGTATTTTGAGAAGACGCTGAGAAATTTCACTCTGGTTTTCTACTGAGTATTACTATATCTTCAGTGATTACTTTTAACCCTTTTTGCAAGATTTTTGGTTTCTAAGTTATTAGTTGCTACGTTTATAATTTTGAAAATTAAGTTTTACAGTAGGGATTTCTCACTTGTGAATTTACAGCAGTAAGAAAAAGATGAAAGTGGTTTAGTTAACTTCAGAAGAACACAGTCCACACTATGATATCATATTTACATGATTCTGAACAATTATGTAAAGTCAGAGAAAGTAGCCTTTGCAAATTCTGCTTCATGAAGGAATTGTTGACAAAGATACATTATTTTGTAGACTCAGAAATTCAACTAGTTCCTGCTGCAGAGACAGCATGTCAAGGTCACTACAGTTCTGAACTTATGTATCTGGCTCAGTGCAAGCTGTCACAATGAAAACTATCAGTATCAGTCAATCTGTACCTCATTGGCATATCAAGCAGCTGACTGATGAATTGTTCACCAGGGTAAAAACTATCATTACTTCCACCAGCTGAATTACAGAGCTGTGCAATTTGCTCTGTCTGACATGATTTTCCCAAGTTCAAGGTACTACTAGTGACATCCGGAGGGCTCTATGTACCCCTGCAATTTCAAACCCTTTGTGAATGCTGGAGTTCCCACCCTATCAACATGCAGATCATCTGTGGTGGTTTATGTGATGCCACCTCTTCAACTTCTTTAAAATGCAAGTCCTGTGCAGTTTAGATCCCAAGATACTAAACTTGTAAAGTACACAAACAGGGCTTTTGGGTTATAAGTTTATGCTTTTTCTGTATCTTCACCTGCTCCTTTTCACACATGCAAGTCATATCCAACTATTTAAATTTCCTGGATAGCGTTGACTGTGTTGATGCTTCCTATGACTATGTGGTCTGTGAATTAAAGACTTTGTGAGAACTGCAGAATCTGTGCCTTCATTCTCAGGGAGACATTTGGAAACAAAACAAGACATATTATAGCAGAAACCATAATGCACTCTTCAAATAGAAGATACCTAGCAAAATGTGTCATTATGTTCTTCTGCACTGCATACATGAGAATGTGGAAGAGAACAGAGGAGGAAGAATAAATATAAAACAATGCTACTAATATTCAGGGGTGTCTCTGGCTAAAACATAGCCTTCTCCAAGTACGTACCGAGTTACCACCACAGCTGGCTAACGTTGACTAAGGAATCTAAAGTATCAAGGTCTTCAGTTGTGGTTTGTTCCTTTTTGTTGTATGACACTTTGTTTTACAAACAAAGAGATGGTGGAAGTTTCAGAAACATATAAGTGACAGCCAGTTTGTCACATTGCCTTATGTGTTGAGAGTGTGGAGACAAACCTGCATGTCTCAGCGTGATTGTATTGTAAATTTGTTTTATGAAAATATTCTTCCATATTTTGGTCGTAAAATATCAATGCTTGGTTGAAATGACAGTAATAAAGTGTGTTCTACAGTTGCATGTAGATAATAACAAAGCTTAATAAACATCTGCTGCATGGAAGGATTATTTTACAGCCTTAGTCACGTGTTAAAAGCAAAATAAAATCTCAGAGCCTGCAGATTTTGTCCACAACCTTGCAGTATAATATTAACAAACCTTGCTGTGGTAAACTTTGAGGCTACTCCCATTTGCCCAGGATTCATGCTGTGATTAGATTTACGCTGGTTGCCCAAAATATACAGGGTGACACCCTGTAATGTCAGAACATTCCAATTCTCCTTTGCTGTGGGTTCCCTGTTCCATTAACACCTCTGAAAATCCATTTGAAAGTCATGGTGCTTTGCCACTTTTTTTAGTCACACTTCTTTCTTCTTTAAAACAGAAGTATTTTTATTTATTCACTCGTTGATGTAGGCATAATTGGCTGGCCAGCATTTATTGCCCATCCATAGCTGCCCTTGAGAAGATGGTGGTGAGCTGCCTCCTTGAACTGCTACAGTCCACATCCTGTGGGTGGACCCACAATGCCATTAGGGAGGGAATTACAGGATTTTGACCCAGCAACAGTGAAGGAACGGTGATATAGTTCCAAGTCAGGACTGTCTGGGCTTGGAGGGGAACTTGCAGGTGGTGGTGTACTCATATATCTGCTGCACTTGTCTTTCCAGATGTGTAAAGAACTGTCTAAGGATCATTGGTGAGTTTCTGCAGTGCATCTTGCAGATAGTGCTGCTACTGAGTATTGGTGATGAAGAGAGTAGATGCTTGTACATTTGCTTTGCCTGAATGGTATCTAGCTACTTGAGTATTGAAGGAGCTGCATTCATCCAAGCAAGTGAGGAGTATTCCACTATATTCTGACTTGTGGATTGTAGATGGGAGGTCAGTTACATGCTGCCGTATTCCTCGCCTCTGAGTTGCTCTTATAGCCACTGTGTTTATGTGAAAAATCCAGTTGAGTTTCCAGTCAATGGTATTCCCATGATATTGATAGTAGGGATTCAGTGATGGTAACAGAATTAGACTGCCTCTTATTGAAGATGGTCATTGCATTGCATTTGTGAGGCGCGGATGTTACTTGCTCACCTGTTAGTCCAAGCCTGGATATTGTCCAGATCTTTTCGCATTTGAACATGAACTGCTTCAGTATCTGAGGAGTTGGAAGTGGTGCTGAAAATTATGCAATCATCTGTAAACGTGCCTGCTTCTGACTTTATGGTGGAGAGCAGATCATTGATGAAGAAAATAAAGATATCTGGCGCAGGATACTACTCTGAGAAATTCCAGCAGAGATGACCCGGAAATGAGATGACTGACCTCAAACAACTGCAGAAATCTTCTTATGTGTCAGATATGACCCCAATCAGTGGAGAGTATGCCCCCAATACTCTTTGATTCAAGTTTTCTGAGTGTTCCTTGATGCCACCCTCAGTCGAATATGGCCTTGATGTCACGGGCTGCCCCTCCCACCTCTCCCCTGGAATTTAGCTCTTTTGTCCATGTTTGAACCAAGGCTGTGATGAGATCAGGAGCTGAGTGGCCCTGGTGGAACCCAAGCTGGGTGTCACTGAGTAGGTTTTTGCTCAGCTTGATAGCACATTTGAGGACACCTCCCACCACTTTACTGATAATCAAGAGTAGACTGATGGTGCAGTAATTGGCTGGGTTAGATTTTGTCATGCTTTTTGTGTACAGGACATACCTGGGCAATTTTCCACATTGTCAAGTAGATGTCAGTGTTGTAACTACACTGGAAGAGCTTAGCGAGGGGAGCAACAAATTTTGGAGCACCAGTCCTCAGTACTATTGCTGGAATATTGTCAGGGTCTGTAACCTTTGCAGCATTCATTATCTCTAACCGTTTCTCGGCTGAAGACTGGTATCTGTAATATGGACCACAGGAAGAAGCCAAGGTGGATCATTCACTTGGCACTTCTGGCTGAGGCTTCCTGCAAATGCTTCAGCTTTATCTTTTGCACTGATGTGTTGGATTCTTCCATCATTGAGGATGGAGAGATTTGTGGAGCCTCCTTCTCCAATAGTGTCCACCACCATTCACAACTGGATGTGGAAGGACTTAGATCTGACCCATTGGTTGTTGGATTGCTTAGCTCCGTATATCACTTGCTGTTTCTATTGTTTGGCACACAAGTAGCCTCCAGGTTGACACATTATTTTTAGGTATACTTGGTGCTGCTCCTGACATGCCCTCCTACACTCTCCATTGATCTAAATCTTGTAGGCCATGGGTTGCAGATTGTGCTGGAGTACAGTTCTGCTCCTGTTGATGGCCTGTAGTGCCTTGTGGATGCACAGTCTTGAGTTGCTAGATCTGTTCGAAGTCTGTCCCATTTAGCACAGTGATAATGCCAAACAAGATGACGGAGGTTGTTTTCAGTATGAAGGCAAGACTTCATCTCACAAGGACTGTGTTGTGGTCACTCTTATCAATACTGTCATGGACAGGTCCACCTGCAGCAGGCAGATTGGTGAGGGTAAGGTCAAGTATGTTTTCCCCTCTTATTGATTCCCTCACCACTTGCCACAGACACAGTCTAGAAGCCCTGTCCTTTAGGACTCAAGCAGCTCAATTAATAGTTGAAATTGTTAATTATTGAAATTCCCCACCCAGAATACATTTTGTGCCCCTGACACCCTCAGCGCTTCCTCCAAGTGTTCAACATGGAGGAATGCTGATTCATCTGATAAGGGAGGGCAGTACATAGCAATCAGCAGGTTTCTTTGTCCATATTTAACCGAAAGCCACGAGACTTCACTAGGTCTTAGAGTAAATGTTGAGGAATCCCAGGGCAACTCCTGACCATATACCACTGTGTTGTCATTTCTGCTGGATCTGTGTGGCTGGGGATATATCCAAGGATGGTGTTGGTGGTGTGCGCGGTATTGTCTGTAAGGTATGCTTCCATAAGTATTACTATGTCAGGTGTTGCTTGACTGGTCTGTAAGACAGCTCTCCTAGTTTTGGCACCAACCCCAGATGTTAATAAGGGGGTCTTTGCAAGATCAACAGGGCTGTTTTTTTGCTGTTATCTTTACCGATGCCTCGGTGGATGTCAGGTTCATTTCTTTGTTGAGACTCCATGGTGATTAATAAAACTGAGTGGCTTGCTAGGCCATTTCAGAAGGCAGTTTACAGTCAACTACATTGCTGTAGATCTGGAGTAAAATGTAGGCCAGACCAGGTGAGGATGGCAGATTTCCTTCTCCAAGGGACATTCGTGAGTCAGATGGATTTTTCCTGACAGTCAACACTGAATTAATAATCATCAATAGATTCTTAATTTCAGATATTTTTTATAAAATTCAAATTCCACTATCTGCCGTGGCAGATTCGAACCTGGGTCCCCAGAACATTAGCTCAGTTTCTGGATTAATAGTCTAGTGATAATACCACAAGGCCATTGCCTTCCCAAGGTCATTAAGAACCAGCTTTATATGATCTCCCATGTGCTGCTGCCTCCAGGTTCTTGCAACTAAGAAAAACTGGGCAGAGATAATGAACAGATGCCAAGGTCTTGGAAAATTCTGGAAGGTGAGAGCACCAGGTTAAAAATTAGTACAAATTTTGTTGATCCATGTTCTTATGAAAATTTCTGAAAATGTACCTCATGCCTTTCTTCATCTAAGAGAGTATTTCAAATACTCTCATATACTGACTAATGTCACTTTAGAGTTGGCAATTAACGAGAATGTACGAATAATAAGATTTGCATTTCCCTCTAGTTTTGCTGTGTCCTCAAATGATCTACCAACTCAAAGGCTGAAGCCTGGAGCTTGCCAATGGAGGTTGCTGAGAAAGGTCATGAAGATTTTCAAAGTCATTATCTCGTAAAAACAAAAATGTACAATTTAAGTTGAGACTGAATACTATATATAAACCTGTTACATTAATTGACTCTGGTGACAGTGCATTAGATTCCAAACTAAAGTTCAGATGTCTCTCCACTCTTCCCTATCCATGATAGGAAGAGTTTCAGTTAGTTAGCTTCTCAAACTGTGCTGTACTGTTCTGAAGTCAATATTATGTAAAATATCCATGGCTGTCAAGAGTGATTTATTACTGTGCTCGTCACTGCTGGATCTTCCGCTTGCATTCCCCCAGCTGTGAAAAATATGACATATACATGTAAGCTTGTTTACTAACTATAAAATAAAAGATGTTGCTTTATGTTTGAACTAGAATTTCCTATGTACAATTTCCACTGGTTCTAAATCCATTATAACTGCAATCTCTTGTAGTTTTGTCTCATTAATTGTTTCACATTGCCTTTGATGTTGGAATACTTCCTTTGTTTACTTTATAATGCTAAAGAATCCTGTTATATTACTGATAATATAACTGCCATTTGAGTGGGTCATATCTTTATTGCTGAAGGGTTGGTTAACTCAGTCAGCAAGGTGACTATAGCATCTTCAATTTGTACAATGCTTGTGGAATTGTTACAAAAACTATGTATCACCAATTGTCTTTCTCAATTGGAGGTCATTTCTGGATTATGGCTCCTTAACTTTTATTGGAATGCATTACTTGTATTGAAGGATTTAGAAAAGATAACTTTAATTCTGTTTAGTTTGATAACTGCATTGACTGAATATTTCACGCCTGGATGCGATAAACTGGTGTCCCACCATTCAATTTATTATGTTCTGCAAGCTTATCATTAATCGAAATAACTCTCAGGATTTCATTTAATGTTTTGACCACAAGATGGCAAAAGAATCTTCAACATTAAAAGCATACAAAATGAAAGTATATGCTTTTCCCATTTTAATTAAGTTATTTTCAGGACATCTGGATCTATTTAGACCACATTGGAGGCACTGCCTGTTGTCACATGCTTCAAATGCAATTAAGAGCAAACGTACATCTTTTAACTATAGTGCTGTTGGGCCAGTGTGATTCACCCTGCTCTGTATAATTAAAAAAACATACTGAGAAATCAGAGTTACACGAGATAGATTGTTTTGGGAACCACCCAGTTTTAGACATTTGCAGTCCTACAGAACAGAACTGTCATCTCTGCCCTGATCATTATCTAATGGCTGATGCAGAGGCATCATATCTGAATGGCTCAACATGCAGCATCTGTGCAATTCCTCATGACCCAAATACACCAGCTTTATTAATTGATATTTGATTTTATGATTTACTTTCTCTCCTCAGTTTAGAAAACATGGTTCACCTTTGCCATCCTTCAGGCTAAACTGTCTAAAATTAGTAGTATCTTCCTATGTTTTTTAGATTTAGATACACTGCAACAATTACTTGTTAAATGAATAACAATACTAACACATTATACATTTGGATAATATGCTATGGTCATTAAGTTTTTGCAATTTATTTACTCAGAATGTATCTATATTTCTTCTGTGGCTGTAGCTTACAAAATGATATATGAATCCACAAGCCACTCAATTTTGCCACTGGGTTAATTATTATAAGTATTTTGGAAGGCCAATATCCATTGCAAAAAAACCTCCTTCAATCAAACATTTCAAAGCCAAATTTTTGTTTCACTCTCCACAAAGGGTTATGCCGACACTCAACACCTTCAACACCAATTGCTCATCAAATTGGATCAGACAGTGCACAATGTTAACTGAAAACTACCTATCCTACCCATCATGAAGGCCGTTTACTTCCACATTGCTCATCTCCATCCATACTGTTTCCCCATCTATCCAAATTCTTCAGCCACATTTTTATGCTCAATAACTCCATTTTTTTCCTCCTAAAGTCCATGTCGCATACAATTCATTATAAACTCCATTGCCTATTATAGTAGGTTCCACTAACTCAGTGCCACTTCTGACATTCAACTGATGAGTTGAAAATTCTTGTACTTATTTACTAATCCCTCAGTGACCTTGGTCACCCTACCTTTCAACTCTCCTGAAATCTCATATCACAGCCTATGCCCTCTGCTTCTGCCCTCTATTATTCTTCCACAGTTCTACCACACCATCATCTGCAGTATAGCCTTCCACCATTTAAAACACAATCTGTTATTCCTCAAACCTACCACCCTTGTTATTCTCTCCTTTAAAAATCATATTTCCAATTATGTTTTAGACTTACAGCTCTCTTACAACTGAGCAAAGCTTTCTCTGTCAAGCATGTTTACTACATAAAAGACTATGTAAATACAAGTTGTTCTATTGTAATAATCTTAAACTAAATATCAGTGCTACACTTACATCATGGGTTGGGACAACAAAGTCAGCCTTGGATCCTTCGTACACTTGCTTCATAATATTATTTGTTGTACATATTCTAACAAAAATAAAGTAAATCTCTAACAACAAACATTAGTTCTTTGGAATTTCTTCATTCAGAACCTTTGAAATTCTCTAGCCCAGAAGGCTATGGAGGCACAGTCATTAAATATATTCAAGATAAAAACTGATAGATATCTAGTTATTAGAGACATCAAGGGATATGGATAACACCCCAGAGTTCGAAGGAAGATAGCTGAAGAGATAGCAGAGGCGTTAGTGATGATGTTTCAGGAATTGCTAGAATCAGGGAGGATCCAAGAGGACTGGAAAATCGTTAATGTGACACCTCTGTTTAAAAAGGGAATAAGGCAAAAGATGGAAAATTATAGACCAATTAGCCTAACCTTGGTCATGAGCAAGATCCTGGAATCCATTATGAAGGATGGAATTCAGAATACTTGGAAGTATATGGTAAAATAGGGCAAAGTTAGCATGGTTTCATCAAAGGGAGGTCATGCCTGACAAATCTGCTCGAAGTGTTTGAGGAAATAATGAGCAAGTTAAGCCAAAAGCCAATGGACGTTATCTACCTGGACTTCAAGAAGGCCTTTGACAAGGTGGTGCACAGGAGGCTACTGAATAAGATGAAGGGCCATGATGTTAGAGGCAAGATGCTAGCATGGATAGAAGCTTGGCTGTCTGGCAGAAAGCAGAGAGTGGGGATGGCAGCAGGTGATAAGTGGTGTTCCGCAAGGCTCAGTATTGGGATCACAACTTTTGACTTTATACATTAACAACCTAGATAAAGGAATTGAGGGCATTCTGGCTAAGTTTGCAGACAGTACAAAGATAGGTAGGGGGACAGGTAGCATTGAGGAAGCAAGGAGGCTGCAGAAAGATTTGGACAGGTCAGGAGAGTGGGCAATGAAATGGCAGATGGAAATGTGTGAGGTCATGCACTTTGGTAGGAGGAATAGAGGCATGGACTATTTTCTAAATGGGCAGAAAATTCTAAAGTCTGAAGTGCAAAGACACTTGGGAATTCTAGTCCAGGATTCTCTGTAGCTAAACTTGCAGGTTGTGTCAGTAGTTAGAAAGGCAAATGCAATGATGGCATTTGTTTTGAGCGGACTTAAATATAAAAGCAGGATGTACTTCTGAGGTTCTATAAGGTTCTGGTCAGACCACATTTGGAGTATTATGTGAAGTTTTGGGCCCTGTATCTCCGGACGGATGTATTGGCCTTGGAATGTATTGAGAGAAGTTTCACAAGAATGATCCCAGGAATGAAAAGCTTAACATATGAGGACTCTGGGTTTATACTCGGAGTTTAGAAGGATGACGGGGATCTAATTGAAAAATACAGAATATTGAATGGCCTGGACAGAGATGATGTTGGGAAGACGTTTCCATTGGTAGAAGAGATTAGGTCCCAAGGGCATACCCTAGAGTAAAGGGAAAACCTTTTAGAATAGAGATAAGGAGAAATTTCTTCAGCCAGAGACTGGTGAATCAATGATTGCAGAGGCAAGTGTTTGGGTATTTTTAAGCCTGAGACAGATAGGTTCTTCAGTATCAAGGGGATCAAGGGTTACGTGGAGAAAGCGGGAGAATGGAGTTGAGAAACTTATCAGCCATGATTGAATGGTGGAGCAGACTTGATGGGATGAATGGCCTAATTTCTGCTCCTGTGTCGTATGGTCTTATGGATATGAGAATAGTGTGAGAAAATGGCATTGAGATAGATCAACCATAATCTGCGTGAATGATGGAGCAGACTCAAGAGCTATATTTTTATTACAAAATATTTAAAGAATTAGTGGCTTAGAAGCAGTCGTTTGTTCTGTACAAGTTGAGTTAGTGATTGCCTGATACTTTATAAACTATGGAGTCCTCAGCAAGAGAATGGAATATAAATTCATTTGTTGATTTGTTGTACGGTATTTATACTTGGACTTTAAAAAGTCATGAGTTTGTTAGTAATGTTGGGTTTTTGAGGAAGGAGTCAAAATTAGCCTGAGAATTGTAGTAAATATAGAAATGTAGCAACCTGCAGCACCCACAGATGCCATCAGGATGGTCTATCAACTAATCACATTGAGGGTGCCACAATGTTTGTGCAAGTATGAATGTTCATACTAAAAGCAAAATTTTTCCATCATCAAAATGATCCTAAATAACTAAAATAACAGGATGAACTATTATGCAAATTTATTTCACATGTTAGTAGCTAATGCATTTAGAAGGCTGACTTAATTGCATGTGTGAATGGATTACACATCATATGCAAATACAAGTAGTTATGTATCAGCTGACATTTAGCTCACTGTACAACAAAAGCAAATAACCTCATTATCCAGTATCTAGAAATTCTTTTTAGAAATGCGTAAAATTTTATCAGATAGAAGTAATAGAAGGAAATCAAGCTCTTCACACAATATCACAGCTGCTCAGGGTAGACCACAACAACAGCATTCATTTGTTGCAAATTTGCCTGTATTGATCATTCTCCTGTTGTTTGAGAAAAGGCTTTTGGAAAATGAGTCTCTTCACTTTGATAGGAAACATCTCTGACATTTTGTTTGAAAGAGAAAAGTGATTGCATCTGTTACTAAATATAGACTGTAACTGTCAAGTCAATCATGATCTCATTGACTGACCGAACAGGCATGAAGGGTTGAATGATCCACTTCATTCTTATATTTCTTAAAGCGGAGGTTTAATAGTAAGCAATGCCTTTTTCTCCCACACTCATACTCTGAACTTGACTGACAAAAGTGTATCAATACAAATTTTTGTAAATCTGTCAAAGACAGGCACTTTGAATAATTGGCCATTGTAAGCTTTTCAAGTTTCGATAGAAAATTTTGTAAACTCACCAAATGCTTAACTTGCATCAGTTTAAAGTACATATTATCTTCTAAGTCATAACTTCATTTGAAGTTCTTGAGACAAAACAAGCTATGCAGCCTTCTTTCCTTGTTCCTATACTCTCAAACACTATGACCTGACATGATCTCTTTCCACCTATGTTGAATTAGACTTATAGCATTGAACATTAGATATTTGTATCTGCTGCCTGTGATGGTCTGTAATTGGATAACAGGAGGAGTGCAGTGTCAGAGGGCAGGGCTGATTCTGTCAGTTTTCTCTCAGCCTCTAAAATTAAATGCCTCTGTCACACTATCTAGCAGACTCAATGCAAACTGAAGAAACCCATCTGGAGTCAAATGATTTCAGGTGACAGGCAGCTCTGGGACAGAGATGCATTACCATCTGTCCAGGAATGGGCTTATTTATCTGATTTGTTTGGTGGCACAGCAAATACAATGGGAAGCAGCTGTAAAATGGATGTATGTCTTCTGAAGTTGACCCAACCAGCTGCTTGGAGGACATGAAAATTTGGAGTAATTGTAATGAGGTTCCAAGAAGCAAATCATGAACTTTCCAAAACTCTTGTTTGTTATAACAAACCTCACATGAAACACTTGGGATATCGTTTTACCCAAAAGGAGTATTCTTTAAATTCTAACTGATTAACAGCAAGGTAAACTTCAAATGTTAAGGTCATAGTCATTAGTCCATATTAAGTGAATGGTTGTATCATGCTGCCAAGGCAGAGTAGCACCAAAAGTACTGCATAATTGTTAGAAATATTAAAAGCCAATCTTGAACTTACTAGACTGACATCCTGAGTTTTGTTTAATCAACAAGTTTCCAAGGCTATGACACTTAAAAGATGCAGAGATTACAACTCTGTATCTTATGATTGATACCAGAGAAGAATCCTGATTTTCTGTCTCAGAAATTAAATATAGCATTAATCTGACAGTGTGTCTTGGAAATAATGAAGATAGGAATGACCGAGTCTTCACAATCCCTCTGACTAATACCACTGGGCCTAACCAACAAGGATGATGTGTCTCTGAAGTCCTATTTAGTCTGTCACTGACAAGAGCAAGTATCCACCCAACGTCTCAAGGCAGCTCTTTTTCAACAGTTAATGCAGGGGTTAATACCATACCTTGTGATTCAGGGTTAAAATATTAAATGATTGCGCTTCATGGTAAAAATCAATTATGTTTGTTTTTACTGTCATGTCCATTTAGAAATAGAATGCTAAAGTGAATCAATTTAGAATATATATCTCCATCATTTTGTTTCTCCTAATTGTCTTGAAATGGTTCATTTGAAATTCAAATGTTGTGCTCTACAATTGTGAAGAAAGAAAGTAATAATAGGAAACATGTTTCAGAAATGTTGTAATGAGAAATTTATATTTTTTTCTTTTGTTTAGGGGCTTGAAATTTGAAGAACAATAAAGTATTTAATTATGCAAATAGCATTAAAGATGCTAATAAATATCATTGAAGAACATTGTATTAAGATGGTAAAGGTCTTCTGAGCAGGAGTGACAAGAATTGGGCATACTGCAGTAACACTACACAATTCACAAATGCACCATGCATGTTTTCACCAAGCTCTGTATCCTGTTTCAACTACACAAACAGAACACATGAAGCTGATGGAGTATTAGAATGATATTGGGTGTTCAGGTGCCTTGGCAATTCATTGCTGAACTTTGAAATGATTGAGTAGGAAGGATCTAGCAAAAATTGTGGTACCATAGAAAATCATGTTGTGGCAGTTAACAACTGCTTATAATTAAACTCTGAATTAGTGACTTCAAATAGGTCCTGAAGATAGATTGTATGGCAAACACAATTATTAGTAACAGAGTTTAGAGGGAACTTTGGGTTATGTATCTTGCAAAACAAGGTCAAACATTAGGTTTCAAGGAGCATATTAAAGGAGGAAAATCAGGAAAAGAGGTGGAGAGATTTAAGAAGGGAATAGTTAACCTACCAATATTACAGCAATAAAAATCAAAGATGTTCAAGGGCCAAAAATTAGAGGAGTACATATATTTCAGAGAATTCTGGGTCTGGAGGTGATTATGAAAATAGGGAGGGACAAGGTTGCAGAGGGATTTAAAAACTAGGATGCGAATTTTTTAAATAAAGGACCTTGTTTATATGAGGTGTAAGTGGGTTTTTGGACAGCAAATGAACCTTACAATTACGTTTAAATGATATTTGTGAAATGTTAAATTTCTGTACAATGTTTAAAAAATTCCACATGTATTTTAAAACACAAGTTCTGTTTTAAAAGTTTATTTTCCTTTAACTTAGCTTCTATCATAAGCTAATCGTAACTTATTTTGCTAAGAGAAAGTTGACAGAGTTTGGGTTTTTTTTTTCTTGGTTAACTGTGTATGAATATTTCAATGTGATTAGTTTGCTGACAACACAACTGCTCAGTGCCAAGATCACCCTGACTTGGTACTGGATTTAATTTTATTGAGAGAGGGGAAATCCATATACAGGTTTCTAGAATTTGTTTGGGCAGGTTTGTCTGATGTCAACTATGAGTACTCTTGCTTCACCACTGACCACCAAATCCAAGCCAAATATTTTGATTACTAAAGTGCTTCAGACATCTGCTCTGACGCTCTTTATTTAGATTATGTACACTCAAATAAAAAGGATGTTCTTTACAATATTACAACATTTCCTTACAATGTTCAGGTATAAGAGAGTTGGGGCCATCAGAGATCAGGATCAATTAAAACAGAAAAATAGAGATGACAGGTGCATTTTAATGTCAACATGTACACGGTTATATTTACTGAAACATGAGCTAATTATATGTTATGATGGAATGTTCTTCAGAACAAATAAAAAAGAAAAAAATTTGAATGTGATTATTGATTAGGCACTAGAAACATCCAGTCAATATGAACATGCCATAAATTAAGCTAATCAAGTGCAAGGTTACAGCTGAAGGACGTTTGAAATTGAGTCAATACAATTCTAGTACAGGTCATTGGTTAGGTTTGATTTGGAATATTGCAGGCAATTAAGAAAAATATAAACTACCGAAGTGGCTGAGCAAACCCAAAGTTAGATTACTAGCTTCTACATAGAACAATACAGCACAGAACAAGCCGTTTAGCCCTTGATGTTGCGCCAACCTGAAAACTAATCTAAGCCCATCCCCCTACACTATCCCATCATCATCCAGATATTTATCCAAGGACTGTTAAAATGCTACTAATGTGGATAAGTTAACTACATTGGCAGACAGGGCATTCCATGCCCTTACCACTCTCTGAGTAAAGAACCTGCCTCTGACATATGTCTTAAATCTATCACCCTTCAAATTGCAGCTATGCCCCCTCATACAGGCTGACGTCATCATCCTAGGAAAAAGACTCTCACTGTCCACCCTATCTAATCTTCTGATCATCTTGTATGTCTCTATTAAATCCCCTCTTAGCTTTCTTCTCTCCAATGAGAACAGACCCAAGAGTCTCAGCCTTTCCTCTAAGACTTTCCCTCCAGACCAGGCAACATCCTGGTAAATCTCCTCTGCACCTTTTTCAATGCTTCCACATCCTTCCTGTAATGGGACAATCAGAACTGTACACAATATTCCAAGTGAGGCCGCACTAGCACTTTGTATAGTTGCAACATGACATCACGGCTCTGGAACTCAATCTCTCCACCAATAAAACCTAACACACTGTATGCCTTCTTAACAGCACTAACAACCTGGGTGGCAACTTTCAGGGATCTATGTACATGGTACCTCTACACATCCACACTCCTAAGAATCTTTCCATTGACCCAGTATTCTGCCTTCCTGTTATTCTTCCCAAAGTGAATCACATTTAGCTGCATTGAACTCCATTTGCCACCTCTCAGCCCAATTCTGCAGTTTATCCAAATCCCCCTGCAACCTGCAACATTCTTCCACACTGTCCACTACTCCACTGACTTTACTAACCCATCCACTTAAGCCTGCATCCCAGTCATTTCTAAAAATGACAAACAGCAGTGGTCCCAAAACAGATCCTTGTGCCACACCACTCGTAACCGGACTCCAGGCTGAATATTTTCCATCAACCACCACTTGCTGCCTTCTTACAGAAAGTCAGTTTCTAATCCAAACCATCAAGTCACCCTCAATCCTATGCCTCCGCATTTTCTCCAAAAGCCTACGATGTGGAACATTATCAAAGGCTTTACTGAAATTCATGTACACCACGTCAACTGCCCTTGCCTCATCCACATGCTTGGTCACCTTCTCAAAAAACTCAATGAGGTTTGTGAGATTCGACCTGCCCTTGATGAAACCATGTTGACTATCTCCAATCAAGTTGTTCCTTGCTAGATGATTATAAATCCTATCTCTTATAATCATTTCCAAAACTTTTCCTACAACAGATGTAAGGCTCATTGGTCTATAATTAACTGGGTCATCTCTACTGCCCTTCTTGAACAAGGGCACATTTGCAATCCTCCAGTCCTCTGGTACTAAACCTCTGGACAATGACAACTCAAAGATCAAGGCCAAAGGCTCTGCGATCTACTCCCTAGCTTCCCAGAGATTCCTTGGATAAATCCCATCTGGACCAGGGGACTTATTTACTTTCACATCTTCCAGCATTGATAACACCTCCTCCTTACAAACCTCAATCCTTTCTACTCTAATATCCCATATCTCAGTCTTCTCCTCTATGATATTCTCCTTTTCTTGAATGAAAACAGATGAGAAATATTCATTTAGCACCTCTCCAATCTCCACAGGATCCACACACAACTTCCCACTTCTGTCTTTGACTGGCTGTATTCCTATCCTAGGTCATCCTTTTATTCCTCATCACATACCTATAGAAAGCTTCAGGGTTGTCCTTTACTCTACCTGCTAAAGACTGCTCATGTCCCCTCCTTGCTCTTGTTAACTCTGTCTTTTTAATCCTTTCTAGCTAATCTGTAACTCTCCATCGCCTCATCTGAACCATCTCATCTTAACATCACATAAGCCTCCCTCTTCTGCTTAACAAGAGATACAATTTCTTTAATAAACCACTGTTCCCTTACCTTATCACTTCCTCCCTGCCTGATAGGGACATACCTATCAAGGACACGCAATATCTCTTCCTTAAACCAGCTCCACATTTTGATTGTCCCCATCCGTTGCATTTTGCTACCCCATTCTATGCTTCCTAAGTCTTGCCTAATCACATTATAATTGCTCTTCCCCCATCTATAACTCTTGTCCTCTGGCATGTGCCTATCCCTTTCCATCGTTAAACTAAATGTAACTGAATTATGGTCACTCTCTCCAAAACGCTCACCTACCACTAAATCACTGGTTCATTACCAAGTACCAGATCCATGTGGCTTCCCCTCTTGTTGGCTGTTTGGCATACTGTGTCGGGAAACCTTCCTGCACACATTGGAGAAGAACTGATCCGTCTGATGTGCTAGAGTTATAGCATTTCCAGTCAATGTTGGGGATGTTAAAGTACCCCATAATGACCACCCTGTTCCTTTCATTCCTACCCAGAATCATTTTGCCAATCCTCTCCTCCACCTCCCTGGAACTCTGCAGAGGCCTGTAAAAATCCCCAGCAGTGTGACCTCCTCTCCGGTTTCTAACCTCAGCCCATACCACCTCAGTAGACAAATCTTTGTCAAAAGTTCTTTCAGCCACCATTATACTGTCCTTGACTAATAAAGCCCCACTTCCACCTTTTTTTACCACATTCCCTGATCTTAATGAAAGATCTAAACCCTGGGACCTGCAACATCCATTCCTGATCCTACTCTATCCATGCCTCCAAAATGGCCACAACATTGAAGTCCCAGGTACCTATCCATGCTGCAAGCTCACCTACCTTATTCCAGATACTCCTAGCGTTGAAGTAGACACACTTCAAACCAGCTTGCTGTCTGCCAGCACACTCCTGTGACCGTGAAATCCTGTCTATGTCATACCTACTCACATCCTCCCGTGCACTGGAATTAACCAAAGGTTCCCATTCCCCTGCTGAGCTAGGTTAAACCCACCCAAATAACACTAGCAAATTTCCCACCCAGGATATTAGTATTCCTCTGGCTCAAGTGAAGACCATCCTGTTTGTAGAGGTCCCACTTTCCCCAGAATGAGCCCCAATTATCCATATACCTGAAACCCTCCCTCCTATGCCATCCCTGCAGCCATGTGTTCAGCTGATATCTCTCCCTGTTCCTCACCTTGCTATCACGTGGCACAGGTAACAAACCAGAGATAACAACTCTGTTTGTTGTAGCTCTCAGCTTTCATCCTTGCTCCCTGAAATCCTGCCTGACATCCCTATCCCTCACTTATATAGCTGAGGGAAAAGAAAATCCCTCCTTTCTCAGAAACCTCTGCTCTTTGATGTCAGATGTAAAGATTTAAATTAGTGACTCACCTTTCTCAGCAGGCCCCTGGTCAAAGCTCCTGCTCTTTCTGCTGTTGAAAACAGAAATAGAGGGCTCCGATGCTCGAGGCAAGGTTTTAAAGATTTAAATTAGTGACTTACTTTTCCGGAAGGCCTCTGGTCCAAGGTCCTGCTCTTCCTGCTGCTGAAAACAAAAATCCAATGTGAAATCTATTCTGAAATACAGTGTGACATACCTGATGTGGAGTTGTTTTTGCACAACTTTTCTTGGGCTATATTACCCAAGTCAGTTAGAAAAATTTGAGATAATTGCTGCTCATATGATTACATAAGATATCTAGTACAGAACCAGGCCATTGGACCCAAGTTGTCCATGCTGGCCTTACTCCTTCATTTGACCTCCTCCCAATTCTTGTAACCATCTATTCGCTTCTCCCTCAAATGGTTTACCAGTTTCCCCTTAAATGCAAGGATAATATTTGCTTCAACTGTTCTCTTTGATGGCAAATTCCACATTCTTACTGCTTTTTAAGTAAAGAGCTTTTTTCTGAATTCCCTATTAGACTTCCATGTGACTATCTTGTACTACAGATATCTAGTTATGCTATTCGCCATAAAAGGTAACATTCACTTTCAATCCAGTCTGTCAGAATCCTTTAGAATTTTTAAAAGACCTTTGAACCTTTTTTTTCCCACAGGAGAAAAGATATGCAGTCTATCTATCCTTTCTTGATAAGTATATCCATGTATTTCTGCTATCAGCCTTTTCATGTTTATCTACAAAGCATCTTTATAAGTATCTCAAGCTGTTCCTTTTTCGTAAGATCGAATGGCATGGGGAAAAAAAAGGACTAAAGTTAATTTTAAAAGACAAAACTACCTTATTGACCATGAGTAGTGCAGCTTGACAGGTTTATAGAAGTAATTTGTACCCCATGAAGAAATTGCAGTATTAAGCAAAGTTTATACCATGAATTTATGTATTAATTAATTAAAACTCATATAGCCTCAATAACAACATTTTTGCTTATTATTAGTAGAGGTGAAAGTTATTAAAATCAGTCTTAGCAGAGATCTGGGAATATTTTAGCCTATATGCTAACAGACAAGACAGGACAAATTATAATAGAGAAAGGGACAAAACAAGACATTCAATAAAAAAAAAATTAAGTTATGCATAAGACTATACACAGGTTTGCTTGGGGAGTAATGGTTATGAATCAACTCTCAGTTCTACTAAGATATGAGTAATATTATACTAGAAGTGAGAGTACAAAAAAAAATTGGATAGCAAGTGAAATGATTTACTTGAGGGAGTGTAAAGACTACATCTTTTAATTTTATATTTTTTTGTAGATTGGATTGGAAAAATAACTGTTTTATGTCAAAGGACTGAGGAAGGAACTTTCAAAAGGTAAATTACTAAAACCAGTTGTGAGTCATGTTTACATTGCTGCTTTGCAAGCAGTGGGGGCAAGTGTGAAAGGTGATGTCGTGGCTCCAGATTAAGTACAGAAACCTAATCTGTGTTTTCTACCAACACAGGTTATCACAAATTTTAAACTGGGGGCTCTGCGTACTTCAGTCAATTTTTAAAATCTTTTTGTGATGAGACCAGGAATAGTGGATTCCAGCATGTTATATTTTTCCCTTTTAGATTGGTATTGACCCCAAACATCCTTTCTTATTTAATTATTTTAAGATTAGTTTGAGGAATATATTTATTTTAATTTTAAAAATGTTGAGATTGAAACAAATTATATTTTAAGAAAAGGTGATCTGTTTATTTTGCACACTGTAATAGAAACCAATAACAGAACTCTAACACAATGTTTTAATATCAATGTGAAATTTTCCAGGTATGAAAACAATCCAATATCAATTATGCTTTGGGTGACAAAACTTTACTGTTGCTTTGAATTTGCTGTTTGCCTTCAGAAGATGATTGCTTTTTACTAAACTGGGAGCCAGAGGTGGGATTTTTCTCTTTGACATAAAACAGGAGACCCACTCTGTGAAAGTGTTAACGTCAGAGAGAAAATTTGTTCAATGGTAGTGCAAAAGCTACAAAAGGGGAAGGTCACCTAACATTGACCTACAATGCTGCTTATAGCATGTTTGGTACGTGATAATATGGGACAACATATCATTATGGCTGGACTTGAAGTAATTCTTATTCAAGGGCAGCTGCAATGCGTGGGAGTGATTACACCATTACCTTATTTATTATGCAAAAATGAAAACAGATTCACATGTGAATTCTCACCAACCCAACATCTGTTCTCCATGCAAATTGGCATAATACCAGTCTCTTAACAGGGCTAGGCAAACCTCAGCCTCTGGAATGAATTGAAGGCTTAAAGATAAAATACATAATCAACACCTGAACGTGTCTGGAATAAAATGGCTGCTATGCCAAGTTCTCATAATTAAGATCTTCTTGCATCTTGTGAACTCTGTTGCACAACTGTGTTTTCTCTCCCTGCCTCTCCCATTACAGAGTAACCAGCTCAGTAAACCAAAGGAGAAAACCTGTACCGTATCTGCACAAATACACAACTGGTTTGATTTTGCACGGTATAAAGTGGTGCAATATCAAATTATTACTTAACAAGTCTTGTGAATGCAAACCCAAACATCCTGAGTTGGTGTTTATTGCCACGATACCATAATTCAATCATCCATAATCCATATTTACTAATAGAACCAATTGTTCTTAATTTTGATCCAGTCATTAATTTCAGCAGAAAAGTTGAATGAGTATCAAGTAGTGACATAGGTTTAGTAAAATTATTAAAGTAATTTTAAAAAATTCACTTCTGGAATATGAATGTCTCTGGCTGGGCTAGCATTTATTCTTCATTCCTTGTTGCCCTTGAGAACTTGGTGGTGAGCTGCCTCCTTGAACTGCTGCAGTCCATTTAGTGTAGGTACACCCAAAATGCTATTGGGGGTGTTAAGGGTTTTTCATCCAAATACACTGAAATCTGGATGGTGAGCGGCTTGGAAGGAAACTTTGTTGATGTTCCCATGTTTCTCTTGCAAATGTCCTTGTAGATGGTAGAGACCATGGGTCTGAAACGTGTTGTCTAAGGAACCTTGGAGAATTTCTGCAGTGCATCTTTTAGGAAGTGCACACTACTGCTATTGAGTTCTGGTGATGAAGGGAACAAATGTTTGTGGATGTGGTCCCCATCAAGTGGGCTGCTTTGTCTGGACGGCGTCAAATTTATTTGAGTGACGTTGAAGCTGCACTCATCAAGGTAAATATTCTCTCACATTGCTGACTTGTGTCTTGTAGTTGGTGGACAGACTTTGGGGAGTCAGGAGATGAGCTTATTGCAAGTTTCCAAGCCTCTGACCTAATCTTGTACTTATATGACTCATCCAGTTGAGTTTCTGGTCAATAGTAAACCACAAGATGTTGACAATAGGGATTCAGTAATGGTAACACCATTGAATGTTAAGGGGCAATGATTAGATGCTCTTATTGAAGATGGTTATTATCTGGCACTATTGCGTCACAAATGCTACTCGCCACTTGTCAGCCCAAGCCTAGATAATTGTCCAGGTTTTGCCGAATTTGGGCATAAACTGCTTCAGTGTCTGAGGAGTTGCAAATCACGCTGCTGACATTGTGCAGAAATCAGTAAATGTTTCCATTTCTGACCTAATGATGGAAGGAAGATCACTAATGAAGTGATGTTTGGTGAAAGGCTATTACCCTGAGGAACTCCTGGCAGAGATGTCTTGAACCTGAAATGACTAACCACTAACTATCGCAATCATCTTTTGAGCCAGGTAAAACTTTAAACAGTGGAGCATTCCGCACCCCCTCTGATTCCCATTGACTCCAGTTTTGCTAGACCTCTTTGATGCCGCACTCAGTCAGACACAATCTTGATGTGAAGGGCTGTCAGTCTCATCTCACCTCTGGAATTCAATTCTTTTGTCCATGTTTGGACCAAAGCTATAATGAAATCAGGAGCTGAGTGACCAAGCTGAATATTTGTGAGCATGTCATTATTAAATAAGACAATCAAGGGTCGACTGATGGAGAGGTAATTGGCCAGGTTAGATTTAGATGGAAGGAGATTAAGGTGAGGGTGATAGGCCGGAGTGGGGGTGGGGGCGGAGAGGTCAGGAAGAAGATTGCAGGTTAGGAAGGTGGTGCTGAGTTTGAGGGTTGGGACTGAGACAAGGTGGGGAAATGAGGAAACTGGAGAAATCTGAGTTCATCCCTTGTGGTTGGAGGGTTCCTAGGCGGAAGATGAGGCGCTCTTCCTCCAGCCGTCATGTTGCT
>NC_057745.1:19562556-19576231 GCF_004010195.1 Chiloscyllium plagiosum | reverse complement strand
CTCAGTCCCAACCCTCGAACTCAGCACCACCTTCCTAACCTGCAATCTTCTTCCTGACCTCTCCGCCCCCACCCCCACTCCAGCCTATCGCCCTCACCTTATCACCCTCACCTTAACCACCTCCCACCGATCGCATTTCCAACGCCCTTCCCCCAAGTCCATCCTCCCTACCTTTTATCTTAGCCTGCTTGGCACACTTTCCTCATTCCTGAAGAAGGGCTCATGCCCGAAACATCGATTCTCCTGCTCCTTGGGTGCTGCCTGACCTGCTGTGCTTTTCCAGCAACACATTTTCAGCTCTGATCTCCAGCATCTGCAGACCTCACTTTCTCCCAGGTTAGATTTATCCTGCTTTTTGTGTAGAGGATATATGTGGGCAATTTTCCACATGTTTGGATAGATGTCAATGTTGTACCTGTACAGGAAAATCTTGGCTAGGGACATGGCAAGTTCCGGAGCACCAATCTTCAGTACTATTGCCAGAATGTTGTCAGGGCCCATGGCCTTTTCTGAACCCAGTGCCTCCAGCCATTTCTTGATTTCACATGGAGTGAATCAAATTAGCTAAAGGCTGGAATCTGTGCTGCAGGGGACTTCTGGAGGAGACCAGTATGGATTATCCACTCGGAAGATTGTTGCAAATGCTTCATCTTATTTTTTGCACTGATGTGCTGGGCTCCCCCACTGTTGAGGAAGGGGATCTTTGTGGAACCTCCTCCTCCAATTAGTTGTTTAAGCCACCACCATTCATAATTGGATGTGGCAGGATAACAGAGCTTAGCTCTGATCCACTGGTTGTGGAATCCTTTAGCTTTATCACTTGCTGCTTATGCTGTTTGGTATACAAGTAATCCTGGTTTGTAGCTTCACCAAATTGACACCTCGGTTTTAGGTATGCTTGGTTCTGCTCCTAGAATCTCCTCTTGCACTCTTCTTTAAACCAGAGTTGATCCCGTGGCTTGATGATAATAGTAGGACATGGGATATTCGAGGCCATGAGATGGCAGATAGTGTTGGAGTACAGTTTGGCTGCTACTGATGGTGTTCAGTGCCTCATGAATACCCAGTCATGAGTTGCTAGATCTTTTCAAAGTGTATGCCATTTAGCATGGTGGTAGTGCCACACAAAATGATAGAGGACATTCTAAATGTGAAGATATGGCTTGTTTCCACAAGGAATGTGCAGTGTTCACTCTTACCGATACTGTCATGGATAGATGCATCTGTGGCTGGCAGATTGGTGAAGATGAGGTCAAGTATATTTTTCCCTTTTAATTCCATTAATACCTTCCACAGACCCAGTCTAGCAGCCTTTTCCTTTAGGACTTGACCAGTTGGGCAGTAGTGATGCTACTGAACCATTCTGGATAGTAAACATTGAAGTTCTCCACTTGAAGTACACTCTGTGTCCTTCCCATGCTTCCTTTAAATGCTGTCCAACACAGAGGAAGAGTGATTCATCATCCGAATTGTATTGGACTCAAATTGTTAACTTCATTTTTTCCTCCAGAAATACTGCTGGACTGCTGAGTTTCTCCACCACCTTCTATTTTTATTTCAGGTTTCTGGCCTCTGCGGTATTTTGCTTTCATTAAAGTATGTTGCCATTTTATAAATAAATCTATTTATACCATTCCTATAGCACATCCGCAATTAGTGAAAAAGGTCCTTAAAATCTGTCAGTTTTTATAGTAGAAGTATTGATTTTTGTCAAACAGAGATGTCAAATTGTATTTGCATACAATTTGTCTGTTTCCTTTTAATTGTCTGCGTGTCAAGGATTGTTTCTGATCATTAATTGTTAACATTCTCTCACATCTTCTTGTGTTGATGTTGATTGGGTTTTGCATTGAATGTCTACCGCTCCCTTGGAGTGGGAGAAAAATGAGGAACAAGTTGCAACGACTCGCATGCAATTTTTCAGCTTATCTTAATCAAATGTAGCTTTCTCAGGGTTGAAGCTACATTGATGTATTTGCTTGGCATCTCTTTAGCTGCAAAAACCAACAGTAATAAAAAACTATTATCCTCTGATATCTTCTATGAAAAATCCAGGCATTCAAAAAGATCCGCACAAATTAAGAGCAACTAAGATTTTTAAAAAAACATGCTAGATAAAACGCAGCTAAGGAATTGAAGATAGATTTTAATGCAGATAAGTACAGGATAATGAATATTGGAATTGAAAATAGAAAATGTGGATTTTTAGAATGGAAAATGATTAGCTAGTAATACCTAATTCATTAAGGGAATTCAAGTAATATAAGGGTTTTATCAAGAACGCTAAATAAGTGGCAGGAAACATTGAGGGAATTTAATTACAAAGAGCAGTTAGAAAATTGTATTTTAATTTCTGTTTTATTTTCATTAAGAGTTGCCACTTGAGCAGCATATGCAAGGCTGGCCAGTGTCTGTCAAATTAAAAATCTACATGAATCGGAGGAGAGACAGCAGACAAATATTGGATTAGGCAATTAAAAATGACAAATTCATAAGAGAATTAATTCCATCTTTGCAGTAGAAGGTGAAATACTATAACAGTGGAAATTTTAAATAAGCTGTTCTTGGATATAAGACATAAAACATTGAATATATCATCAGTTTGCTTGAGAGCACCTTGCTGAGGGCAGTGAGCTGATTGACGTTTCTTCCATAATCTGTGATCTCCGTTTCGCACGGTTTGAACATTCGTGATTATAGTTGCATTGTGTTTACCCCATCTATCCTCAATCACATTATTCATAGCCTGGAGTATCTGGTAAGTTGTAACCAGATTGATACTTGAATGGAACTAAGAAAGTTCAATATATTTGTTAAGAGATATCCAGGCATCATTAGAGAGCTTGTCTGGAGAGTGCTATGAACAGCATATTACAAGGTCAGCAAATGGGCTGAAACATCTTTGACTTTGAACAACCTTGAGTGCATGAAGCACTCTTATAGGATCTTAGAACCATTTGAGTAGCAGTGGATAGGGCTGTCTTTTTCCTGCCCACGTCAATGTTTTTAAGGACTCATGCCAATCATCTCCAACTAATTGACATCAGGCCTTGCTAGACCACCATCTGTCAAGTACAGGAGAGTTGCCACTTGCTGTAACTGAGAGCAACCCTTCTCACTGTGGAAGAAAAAGGCAGGGTACCTATGCAAATTGCTAATTTCAGTGACAAAGTTGTTAACCACCAAGACCCCAGTTGTGTCCTTAAACCTGCCAGTGTTGTGGATAGTGGAATGATTGGAAGAGCATCTCTTACTTCATTTCAAAAGGTGTACAGTGGGGAGTTGGAGGAGACCCAAAGGATGTAGCTTGTTTATACTGTCATCATGTACGATACAACTTTCAGTAAAATTAACAATGACATTGGCTGTTGTGTCTAGTGAACTACACAATTCTAACTAAAGGTAACTCTATGGTAAAGCTTTCTCATGATTGGATTCCACTGCATCACTGAGAAGAAGTTTAGAACTATCTGCAGAGGTCTTTGGAGTGATGTGTTATCTGATAATTTTCTTTATTATAGTTGTCATGAGGAAGAAAGATGGAAAACTGATGATCTATGTAGATTATCGGGCACTCAACACGAGGAATAGAAGGATACTTCCAAGTTCTCAATGGTGCAAAATATTTTTGAGTCTTGTTTTGGCCCGTGATTATATCCAGCTACCCATTCTGAACAAGGCATTGAAAAACTGTATTCCAAACAGGCAGCAGGAGATTTTATGAGTATGTGGGAATGCTGCTGGACTCTGTAATGTACCTGCCTGGTCTACATGTGTGATGGATAAAGCTTTCAGTAACTTTAATTTGCAGTCCCTCCTTGTGTATTTGGATGATATACTCACCTTTGGCTCAACCTACAAAGAGACCCTTGAGAGATTAAACAACACTTTATCTCTTTAGTCGAAGTTTAGCTTGAAAATCAAAACAGACGAGTCCCAACTTTTCCTAACAATAAGAAAATCTAAGTGGTCCTGGCCTACATCAGGGTGGGAAATGTTTGGGTTCCTTGATCTAGCTGGTTGCTATAGGACGTTTGTACAAGACTTTGCAGTTTCCAACACCACTCCATGACATGCTGAGGAAATCAGAGAAAGCTGAAGGAATCAGTGGGAAAGGATGCCTCACAGAACATTGAAGGAAATTGGACCCTAGCTTGCGAAGATTTGTTTTGCACAATTAAACAGAAATGTATCTCATCGATGGTCCTAACCTACCAGGATATTCAGCTCCCTTTTGTACTGGAAACTGACTTTAGTTTCCTTAGCCTAAGAGCTGTTCTGTCACAGATTCCAGGACAGAAAAGAGTGGCCATTGTGTGTGCTAGTCAGAGTCTCAAATGATAGGAATAAGTGGAATTATATCTGTTCGAAACTCTAATTGCATCTTTGAAACGGGCTGTTTTCCAGAAGCTCAGAGACATTTGATCAATGCAGAGTTTGAAGCACTACAAATAACAAGCTCAAATATTTTCAAATGTCAGCAAAGCTTAGAACAATAGAGGTCTAATGGGCTGCTGAACTAACTCAGTTTTGATTCCAGATCAGATACAGGTCAGGCAAAAATAATGCAAATTCTGATGCTCTAAAACAACTGGCCACAGGAGGGTATCCATCACTGCCCAATTGGAGGGAGCAGTGCCTCATCAAATGCATCATTCCAACCCCGATTCCCTATAACATTCAGACTAAAGTTCAGCAGAATGCCACTTATAAGTGAGGTCCAATGAGATAGAGCTAAGTATGGTTTCAGCTTTATCATCTATTCCGGAAGAAGAGTTCAGATAGCATCAACTCATTTATATAGACATCAATAGATTGCACCACCACTGGAAGGCCCAATAATCTCAGCTCCAGCTGACCAGAGTTCAAACAGGCATGGAAAAATGTTAGATTGTTGGAAGAGGATGGAGACCTTTAGCGGCTCTTTCTTGACAATAGGAGAGAGTGAGATGAACAAAATTATCTTTTCCAAAAGACTCCAGTGTTAAGTATTGTTCACGATCAAGCAGGACACCCAAGCAATGGAAAAGAGGACTGTCTAAAAAGTGGTGATATTAGCTCAGGGTGGCTACTAATATTGATGACTGCTGTCAAAATTGAGAGAGGTGAATAACCAAAGCAAGGAAGTGACTTCTCCCAATATGGGATGCCTGGTTGCCAAACAACTCCTGGAATCCTTGCAGTGGATTTTATCATTGTCGACCCCAACAATAATGAGGCTAAGCACTTTCTGATACTCTCCAAGTTCACAAAGACCATTCCCACCCGTGACTAGGCCTCAACTACAGCCAGTGTGTTAGTACATGATTGGGTTGTCTTTGTTTGATTCATAGTGATCAGTGGTGCACCTTAAGAGCAAGATCATTACAACATCTATGGCATTGCCAAGAGCCACAGCAATCCCCTATCACCTGGAGGGTGAGTGGTTTGACCCTATGCTGCACAGCTGTCTGGTACCTTGTCCAAGGGTGATCAAAAATGGCCAGAGTATCATCCAGAGCTTATTTATACTTATTGCAGAACTCAGCCCTCATCCACAGGCTATTCTTCACAGTCTCTCTTCAGATGAACTATAGTCCTTCCTGTAGATCACTCCCACTTATATTGGAAATGGTTAGGTCAATGAGTGGAAAGCTGATTAATACACAAGACTAAGCCAGGCATTTGAGTTGGTATCCAAAAGGACAAAGAGAAGTGCTGAGAAGAACAGTGTTGAATGATCATAAAGCTGACAGGATTGATCTTCCAATCAGTGAGTTGGAATAAGATATAAAATAATTGGGATTCTGAACCACTGAACAGCTGTTCACAGGTGGCCAAATCTATATTGCTGAACATAGAAGGACAGCCCTCAGAAAATAGTTCACATAGAGAAGCTCTTTGAGGCCTAAAGTCTGATGGATGATAGAGTGGCAACAAATTCATTCAGTGGGATTGTGTTACCTGAAGTGTCTGCACAGTGACTTGAGTGAATTGCAGTTTGTGTAGCTGGTGGTAAATGTGTGGAAGGAGACCACACAGTTGAGTAGTCAAGCAGATCCTATTTGGAATGAAAGGGGTCTTTACCAGAAAGAGGCCTCATGGAGACAGAGAAAGACAAACAAAGGATTTCCTCAACCAGATGGGAACTTTACATAAATATATTTTCTTAACATAACCTTAATTTTCTTTCATGTTTGTAAAAATCTGATACCAGTAGAAGAAAGAATCCCAACTTCATGATCTGTGCTTAAATCTTACACTACTGCTATTCTCGCTAGAGCATGGCACAGAGACCATTCCAAAGATTACTATCTTTGATGTGTTCATTTTCAAAATTCTCTTTAGCACCTGAAAATAAGGTCGTAGCAACATCATTTCTGCACCATTACTACCACTGTGTACCACAACCTAATAAACAGAAAGACTGCAAAAATGTGTTGTTCCTCAAGCTTGCATTGTGTTTTGTTGCTCTAGCTCAAGGAACAACACATAATTTTCCACTTAAGCTCTCCATAGCCTCAAAGACCAATATTGAGTTCAATAACTTCAGAAACTGATCAATTCTGTCTGTTTTCTACTTTTCTTTCATCTTCCCCAGCCCCTTCTTAGTTGTATCCAGTTTACCATGGTTTTAGTAGAGAAGAGCTGAAAATTTGTTGCTGGAAAAGCGCAGCAGGTCAGGCAGCATGCAGGGAACAGGAGAATCAACGTTTCGGGCATAAGCCCTTCTTCTCCTTTTAGTAGAGAAGACCATTTCACCCTTTCACACCTTAATTTACACTCATTTTACATCTCTTCTCCTCTTTCTCCCCTATTAAAAACCCCTTTGACTTTTGGACTAGGCCTCTGCCTCTGTGAAAAATAAGAAAAATTATTTGCAACACCTTCCAGTTCTGAAGAAGAGTCATAGACTCAAAACCTTACTCTCTCCACAGATGCTGCCAGGCCTACATTCTCTCTGTTTGTACCTCAACCTAGTTCACTCCCATCCTTCTGCAGAAAATTCTCCCCCCTGTGATGTCTATTTACCCTAGTTGACAACAATGGGCAACTGACAATGATGATAGTTACAGAAATGCTTATCTGTCCCACCTGAAATTAGTATCCAGAAAACTCACATCCTCCCCGATATTCTACAGTGATTCACCTGCCCATTAAGCTCAGAAATCCTGAGCTTGTACTGAAGCAGGTGGAACCACTTGGTACACACGTGATCACTAAAGTCAGATGAAGTGTTCTGAAGTTCCTGAATGGCACAAGAATTGCAAGCAATAAGGCACAGATGCTTATCCATAATGTATAAAAGAACAGAAACCAAATGTTACAATCTAGTTAGTGCCCTGCTTGAACTACTAATTTCAAATCAGCCCTCTAGACTTACCCTGAGCCGAGAGCCCTATTATCTTTCTTACTATCTAGTAACCCAATTTAAATTCTTAATTTCCTAGCTCCTAATTTGAAACAAATTTCAATAAGACAGAACAGTACTCACTGACTAATCACTTGCATCTCCTGTGACATCACACTTGCAGAGTTCCTTTGAACTTGTTGTAGCTCTCCCACTCTTCCTGCCTTTTTTCTAACCTATTGTATTTTCATCTCTCCTAGTGGTCTTTCCAATTACAACCTATAAGACTTTTTAAAAAAACTTTATTCTCATATTAAAACATTTAAATATTTTATGATCTTGTTGATAAAACTGGTGAAGTTACAGTAACCAGCTCTTTAAAGTATCAACTAAATAAACTTTGCAATTTTAGCAACTATTTACATTTCAATGTATGCAGAGTGACTTATAATTCTCTGAAAAATAGATAGGTAGTAATTTATGTTGCACAGAACATTACAAATTCTGCATCCTGAATAAACGTTATTGGCAGAACTGTTAAATCTTTATATACAACTTTGTTTGTCTGCCAAAATGCATGGGACAGATTTCTGGACTTCCTCCTATTTTAAAGGCAGTGACTAAACTGATAAAGTTAAAACCCACACAGTACCAGGATTATAGTCTAACAGGTTTATTTGGAAGCACTAGCTTTTGGAGCGCTGCTCCTTCATCAGCACAGACCAGGAATTAAAACTAGGAGCTTTCTTCTCTGTGTAACACTCCCTGTGCTAATTTTAATCTGCTGAATCAATGGCATAGACCAGCTGTAATCTTATAAAGATGTTAATTTTTCAACTTACATCGAGCCTAAAAAATATTTTTGAGTTTGCTTCATACAAATATTGTTCTTTATATCAGCTGACATCAGTGAGTTTTATCTCTGAAGAGCTCTTCAGATGATGATGATCATTATGGCAGACATTCTTCATAACGTGGTTAACCAAATTACAAGTTTGTTAACCAAAATAAATTCCAACCTCCAAAAGCATGAGTGAAACATGCATATAAAAATACACTGCTGAAATGTAAAGACATTGTCAACAACTAGCAATGTAATGTCTTCATTTTACGTCTTCAGTTTCCTTCAACTACAAAAACCTAATTGTCTCTCTGAAGCACAATTACCAAGAGATTTATTGTAATTATAAATCATATTTGCTGATTCTTAATACATCAAATACCTTGGCATCAGTTTTAAAACCCAGATCTCTGATTGCAGAACAGCAGAATGCATTATCCTTAAAAATGTGTTTAGTCCATCTTGTGTCAGCTATTTTTGCTATTCCCTTTGTGATTTTGGTTGTTTTGAGCAACAGACTTTCAGCTTCAGTCACTTAATGAGGTTCCATAAGCTGCAGGTTACATGAATGCCTGGTACTGATAAATATGTCCCCAGATAGAATTCTCCTCATATAAATCTGCATCCATGTGTCAAATCACTGAGAACAACAAGTAGCGTTTGACTAAAAGTAATTATGTTCCAAAGGACACCTACATTATCGAATATTACATGCTGACATGCATGCTTTGTTCTTTCTTAGAGTAACTTTGGAAGGTACTAGTCACTTATGGTAACTCTCCCATCCCGTTGGTTAAAATATATGATTGTATAATTCAGCTTTAACAGTTTACTGCAAAATATTTCCCTTGTGGATACAATTTAATTTGAAGCACTGAACACTTCTGGGCTTCCCTTTACAGATGATGAAAGTTTCTTCCCTGCAAGCTTTTAACCAATAAAACATTGCTATATTTGCATTAAGCGTGATACTGCCAGTTCAGACTGCCATGTTTCATGTTGCACAAGTTTTGCATAAGAGAGCAATTAACAAATTACTGCCTCAGAAAATAGCTTAATTGGTCTTTGAGTAAAGTTTGCCGAGAAATAGCATCGAAAACAAAAGATTATCTAAATGATTTAAAAAATTGTAGCTTCAGCACCTGTGATTTTTTTTATTGCTGCTATTAATCTGCTTGGCTAAGGTCAAAACCAAAGTGATAGCATTCTGATTATGATGTTGTTATAGCAATTATGCATTAAAATGTCACCCAAGAATCCAATGCTTCTGTAAATTCTGAGTGAGCGTGACTAGAAAACTATGTTGTTTTGAAATCCTTATGTGATGTCTCATGTTTTTAGTTGAAGAGAACCTGCCACTCTTACTGAACTTGTGTGTTTTATATAAGGACATAGGGTCTGAAAGGGTTAATGCTGAAATGTGCTTTCAGCTTCATCCAATTTAACATTATCACATGAACTTGGTGAGACAACAGCTTAAGATCTCAAGGAGAAAGGCCGACCATCTAGATCTTCCTCCATCTCTTTAATAATGTCGACCATAATAAGTTGTTCTTAGTTAATATTATACAATAAAGCATATCTTGTTTAAGATAGCATCCTGATTAGACTACCAATAGTTTTTTCTGACCTCACTAAACCACCCAGTCCCTGTAGATCCCTCTCAAGAAAGAGTATAAATGCAGCCAATCTACCAGATAGCACATATGAAATCATGATACTGGTGAGAATTCATCTTTCAATAGTGAGCAGCTATCAATTAGATTACTTGTCCACACTGGAGTAGGTGGGAAGGTCTTATATCTAAAATTGCCAATGTTCTTTTTCACATTTGCATGAAATGTCAACTCACTTAACAGAGTAGAAAGCTGTACTGAGTTTTGCATCAGGTCAGCCCAGAAACAAAATGGAGTATCAGAATGCAACCATCAACTTCTTGCTCGCTAGGGACAAGCAATAAATAAAGCTTTGCTAATGTCATTGCACCTGAAGAGAATTAATGAACTAAACCACAGTGTGGAAAAATTTGACACAGTTTGCAATCTTCTGCTCCACGGGAAAATTGTGTGCTTTTTCCCACAACACTTCCAAGGCTTGAGAGAGTAAAACCGTACCTGTCATCACTGCCACCACATGAGAGTTCAAAGCTACCAGGTGATTTGGAGATTGCCCAGAAGTTGGCTCATTTCGCAAAATGTAATAAGGTAACTAAAGTGTCGGGAAGAAACGTGGTTTTAGCTTGAGAGAGATTTGGTAGTTAGAATCATACAGTAAAACTGTACAGAAGAGATCCTTTGGCCCATCTGGTCTGTACCGCCAATTGTTGTTTCTTCTTTTGTAGATTTTAAGAATCTACAAAATTCAAGTTGCAACTGTGGATGAGGCTGCTTTCAGTGAACTGCAATTAGAAATTGTGTTAATTGTCTAATGGATTCCCACTCATCATCAGCTCATTTTCTTTCTCCATAGTTTCTTCTTCATGCTTTGTTTTTATTATTTGGGTGGATAATAGTAAATATTTGCCTGGTTTTGGTATGTCTTTGTGATCACAGGAAACTTTCTGGCAGTGATAAAGTGTCAGAAGTAGTTGCTTTTGTACCCAGCTTTCAGGATTCTCCACTTAGATGGCAAGAGCCTTTTTATACCATTGTCATAAACTGAATAAGCTCTTCTTATTGAAGTGCCACCACTGAATGTCAATTTTACAAATTATAAGTAATTTTGTACTTTTAACCCCTACCAACCAACTGCTGAATTAAGTTGACGCTAATTAACTTCAAGTAGGATCTGTCAGCTAAAAGTACTGTCTTAGTGATAGTAACCAAACATTTCACATTTAGAAAAGCAAAATACTGCAGATACTGGAAATATGAAATAAAAACAGAAAATGCTAGAACTATTTGTCAAGATTGAAAATGAATGAAAATATCAGCTTGATGACCTTTCATTGGCATTGATAACAGAATGCAATAGATTTGAAGCAAATAAAGAAAAAGTGGAAGGGGAAGAGAGCCAAAGAATAATTAGACATAATTGAACAAATAGACACGTTACAGGCACAAAACTGTGAATCCAGGCTTAACATAAAAAAAATTTCAGATCATAACCTTTGCCCCATTATTTGGACAGCAGTTGTAGGTGGTGATTCTGCTGAATTGAATTGCAAACGATAGTATATCATAGGGAAGAAATTAAAATGGAAAACATAGATTATTAATTTCATCTTCGCCTGTGAATAGAACTGTGATGTCATTGAGCAAATCACTCAGAATTTTGTTTATTATTCAAAATTAAATTTAATTAATTGGACAGGTGAGGCCAAATGTTTGTCAGCTTTAACCTTAAGTTTGATCAATCATAGGCATGAGTAGGAGGAAATGTTTTTCCCCTGTACTCAAAACAAGTAGGTTCAGTTCAAAGTTGGTGAGAAGATTTGTAGCTCGGGTGCTCGTTGCCGGTTCGGCGAACAGAACCACAGCAAGTAGGTTCAGTAGCTTAGTAGTTGTTACTAGCTTGTAGCAATGGTACAGAGACAGGAATTCAAATCTCACTATAGCATCTAGGAAATTTCAACTCAATAAATCTGGAATAAAATTTGGGTGTTAGGAAAAAATTACCATAAACTTATCAGCTTGTTGTAAATATTCAATTGGTTCACTAGGTATCTATCCTTACCTGCTTGGCCTTTGCCTCTTAGCTGCCTTGGCTCACTATCATATGCTCAAGGAAAATTAAATTTGGACAATAAATTTTGGCTTATGAATAAAAATTGATTTAAATTTAAGCATTGCATCAAAACCTTTAGTGATCTTGTTCCACAATAAGCATAGAATAAATGTTTGAATTTCCATTAGGAGGAGCTATTCCTTTATCATATACAGTTTATTTTTAGCAGCTTATGTTTGTAATTCTCAGCACTTCCTAGAGTTCAGCTTAGAATACATCAGCATTACTTGCATCACTCAGATATCTACAAAGAATACGGATAGCAAGTTCATGCTGAAACGTAACTTAAAAATATGTTGATACCTTATAAAAAAAAATTCACATAATCCAAGAATTTGGTACCAATAATTTTAAATGCTTTTTTGCTGCCATTAACAGGAATTGCTGATACACACACAATTACGTGCCAAATCCCAATTCAATTACAGAATACTCTTAATTATTTCATTTTTATTGCTCAGCACACCAAGACTGTTGCTTCACTATCTGTATTTGTACACTGGTGGCATTTGGAAAACCACTTTGGACAACTGTTTCAGGTTGAATATGTTCACAGTATAAATAATCAGCTGGAGTTTGTGTGTAAACATTACAGATTTCTCATTATTTATTTTCAACTCAAGATCTTTGGGGAAAAAAATAGATATAAATGATTAGGCACATCAAATGTAAGTACTCTGTATTTAACCTTAATGTTCATAGTCCAGTGTAATCATATATTCAGATAAGGGTGAAAAGATTAAAGCAATCCAACAGAGCAGATAAAAGGAATGAATAGAAGAGAGTAGGTACAGCAAGTGCTCAAGGTGAATGAGTAATTGTGGGGATTTAAGGTGGTTATCAGAAATCTGTTATTATATATTCATGGGGATTAATTACAAGCCATTACTAAATTATCCTCTTAAAACATTCAAGTATTACATTCTAATTACATGTTGAGGTTTTGCTTGGACAAAAGAGTATACTTATTGAAGTCCATATAGCCTCTTGCTGAGATATTTGTATCATCTATAGTCACAGGTGAGGTGCTGGAAGACTGGAGATTGGCTAACATGGTGCCACTGTTTAAGAAAGGTGGTAAGAACAAGCCAGGGAACTATAGGCCAGTGACTCTGACATTGGTGGTGGGCAAGTTGTTGAAGGGATTCCTGAGGGACAGGATGTACATGTATTTGGAAAGGCTAGGACTGATTAGGGATAGTCAAAATGGCTTTGTGCGTGGGAATCATGTCTCACAAACTTGATTGAGTGTTTTGAAGAAGTTACAAGAGGATTGGTGAGGGCAGAGCGGTAGATGTGAACTATACGGACTTCAGTAAGGCGTTCGACAAGGTTCCCCGTGGAAGACTGGTTAGCAAGGTTAAGTCTCACAGAATACAGGGAGAACTAGCCATTTGGATACAAAACTGGCTCAAAGGTAGAAGACAGAGGGTGGTGGTGGAGGGTTGTTTTTCAGATTGGAGGACTGTGACCAGTGGAGTGCTGCAAGGATCGGTGCTGGTTCCTCTAATTTTTGTCATTTACATAAATGATTTGGATGTGAGCATAAGAGGTGCAGTTAGTAAGTTTGCTGATGACACTAAAATTGGAGGTGTAGTGGACAGCGAAGAAGGTTACCTCAGATTACAACAGGATCTTGATCAGATGGGCCAAAGAGCTGAGAAGTGGCTGATGGAGTTTAATTCAGATAAATGCGAGGTGCTGCATTTTGGGAAAGCAAATCTTAGCAGGACTTATACACTTAATGGTAAGGTCCTAGGGAGTGTTGCTGAACAAAG
>NC_057745.1:19470611-19562534 GCF_004010195.1 Chiloscyllium plagiosum | reverse complement strand
GATGTTGTGAAACTTGAAAGGGTTCAGAAAAGATTTACAAGGATGTTGCCAGGGTTGGAGGATCTGAGCTACAGGGCGAGGCTGAACAGACTGGCGCTGTTTTCCCTGGAGTGTCAGAGGCTGAGGGGTGACCTTATAGAGGTTTATAAAATTATGAGGGGCATGGATAGGATAAATAAACAAAGTCTTTTCCCTGGGGTGAGGAAATCCAGAACTAGAGGGCATAGGTTGAGGATGAGAGGGGAAAGATATAGAAGAGACCTAAGGGTCAACAATTTCATGCAGAGGGTGTTACGTGAATGGAATGAGCTAACAAAGGAAGTGGAGGCTGATATAATTGCAACATTTAAGAGGCATTTGGATGGGTATATGAATAGGAAGGGTTTCGGCATGGACGGGTTGGACCGAAGGGTCTGTTTCCATGCTGTACATCTTTATGACTATGACTCTATCTACCACTCTGCCTTCATCAATCCTCTTTGTTACTTCTTCAAAAAACTCAATCAAGTTTGTGAGAAATGATTTCCCACATTCAAGCCATGTTGAATATCCCTAATCAGTCCTTGCCCTTCCAAATATATGTACATCCTGTTCCTCAGGATTCTCTCCAACAACTTGACCGACATCAGGCTCACTGGACTATAGTTCCCTTGACTAATCAATTCAGGTTGGTGTAGTACAAACAATTTAAATGGAATAAGTTTCAGCATAAAATGAAATAACCTGAAGGTTGTTTATGTAACCATTTGGATAATAATATTTTCAAGGGTAAAAATATACCTTCGCTGTGTAGCAAGCTGGTTTGGAGCTGTGAACTGTGAGGTGGGAGCTGAAAGTGATCTTTGGATTGTGAACAGCATTTTTTTAAAAAAAAAACAAACAAAAACCTGTAACTTAACTGCACGTTTATTCTTGTTCAAAGTACTTTATAGATATTTCGATGACAGAGAGGTATTTTGCTCAAACAGATAGTAAGTGTTTGGATATTGACAGGAGCCTCACAGGGAAATTGAGAAATGAGAATGTTGAGAAAAACCTGAAAGAGAAACCAAAGTTTGCATGGATTTTGAACTGTACGTTTTGTCAGAGGGTTGTGGCTGCCAAAGCTACAGGATGGAGATCTCTGGTCATCCTCTAGTTATCAACTTACTGCAATCTTAGGGAATAATCTCACAATTATAGAACATTAATTAATATTAGACAGAGCCTATTGCTGTCTTTGGAAATTAAGGAAAATACAATCCCAAATGGATACAATTTAAGGACAAAACAAGGGTGATCACATTGTTGGGAGTGTATATGTTTGTATACATCCAAACAAGTAGGGAGAGACAGAAGACAGGTATGTAGGCAAATTTCAGAGAAGTAATAAGGTCAACTGCCCAACAGGAAATACAGAGGATCAAAAGAACCTTGGTGTGCATCTCCAGAAATCCTTGAAGGCAATAGGGAGAGGTAGATAAGGTGGAGTATTGGGACACTTACTTTATTATTCAAGACATTGAATACAACAGCAGGGAAGTATGACAGAGCTATATAGGATGTTAGTTAGGTCACAGCTGACGGTCTGATTGTTACACTATTAGGAAGGATATGATTGACACAGGACATATGGCTACAATAAAGGAAATCAACAGCCACAAAAACAATTTAAAATGAGGTGACGTACCCGGGAACAAAGCAAAGCCAGAATTGAAATGATAAAGTGACAAATTAGAAGTTTGAAAAGACATCTAGTGAAAGAAGAAAGTTGAAAAATGTAGAAACCATGGAAAATGTGGAAAATCCATTACTTAAACCACAGTAAAGGCAAACAGTATTTACTTAAAATCACACAGCAGGACTTGTCCAGGAACAATCCTGGAAGCAATGGATATTATTACTTCAAACTGCAGATAACAGGAATCAGCTGGGAACAACCATGAAAGGAATGAGTTCTTATAGAGCCATAAAGGTTATAATTTCTTTAGCGAAGTTGTTACAAGCAAAGGCATTATATAAACCACAGCCAACAAGATTCATTCAGTGAAACCATTAAGGAAATTGGGATTATTAATTAATGCTGCAATTGGCAGGAATCATCTAGAGAAGCTTCAGACAAGGCGAGAATCATCCATGCTTCTTGCAGAAGGCAGACCACCTCTATTTTGATCACAAAAAAATCTTCAACATTGCTATACAGTAGAATTGACTTTGAAGCAAGAAAAGTATGTAATCATATTAGGAGGACATGGCAGCAGAAATAACATTTCCAGGAAGATTTAATTTCAGACATGGTCCAAATTAAAAACAGAATTAGACATAATGGAGAAAACACAATTCTTAAGACAGAATTAGGAATGTAAGGAATAGGCCATTCAGCATCTCAAGCCTGTTCCACCATTCAATGAGATCAAAGCAGAACCATGGCCCATATCTACTTTTGCTTCACAAAACATTATCTAGCTCAGATTTAAAATTAACAACTAATTAATCAACTGCTACTTGTGGAAGAGAATTCTACAATGCTTTGTGTATATAAGTACTTCCTAACAGCACTCCTGAACAGTCTGGCTCTAACTCTCAGACTATGCCACCTAATTATAGCTTCCTAAGCAAACTTCAGTATACAACTGAGAGTAAAGCTGATGTTATAGCTCATCAAGGTGTGAAATAAGCAACAAACATCTCTGATGAGTTCTGTAAGCCTTCGATAATCATGGCAACCCATAGATAACCACTAGATGATTAATATAAAATGGGATGGAAGTGATCTAGAAGGTCAAAACAGACTGAATTGTTGGAATTGCTGATAAGACTGTCAGATTTTATTATAATCAAAACATGATTTGCTTCAAGAAAAAGCCAATCAAATGATGAGTAAAACAGGTCCAGAAGCAGCTCAGGACAATCCTAACGGGAAAAAATCCAACCTTGTCATGAGATTAGCAGGATCTGTTCAGTCCTAAAATACAAATCCCTAGTCTGCATGAGAAAGCAGTAAGAGTAGGACAGATAAAAGTTACTAACAGTCATTCTTCGTGAGATGGAGCAAGGAAACCCCACAGGCAGAAGTAGTGACCAACATTCAAAAATTAAGAATGCTTTATCTGTAAAACAAGGGGTCACTTTTGACAAATTGTGCTGGCTGTAAGACAGTCACAAAGCAAAAAGTCAAATAGCTACTCATAAAGGAGGTCATGAGGTAGAACAGGGTATGATAGAAGAAATAAATGTATTCCCAGGAGAAATAGGTGATCCAGGCCTAGCTATTCAGCAAAAGTGTTTTTTTTTCAAAGGGTATCTCTAAGTTTAAGCATAATACACCGACTCTTGCCCCTGTATCATCAGATGGGAGTACCATGTGGAAGAAATGATATTTACAGCCTATAGCAGTACAATGGCTTGGTCCAGAAGATACAGCACTTAAGATTAAATATGTGCTATAAGCAACTCTGCCACACAAAGGGTGTCAGATAGCGGACAACCTCTAGGTGAAATGAAGGACCATCTTCACAATCAAGAATTCTCATTTTTAAGCATGAATACATTTTGAACAGATCAACTTCAAACAGGGGAGGAATCAATTTATTTAAAGTCAAGAAATCACTGGTCAAGGGAAAACAGTTCTTTGTCTTCGTTTTGGAGATGTCAAAAGATAAAATTACACAATTCAGAGATCCAAGGTACTACAAAAGTAAAGTACTCGTTTCAAGCCATCCTTGTGAAGGATATTTTAGAGATTAAAAATTCTCCACTTATTACAATAGGTGATTGCTTGTTTCAACAAGAAATAATTCTTCCGCAAAGCAAATCCAGGAGATGAAAGGTCCTCCAGTTTAAAAGGTCATCTCATTGTCAGGAGAAGAATCAAAGTCACAGTCTTCAATCCAGAGATATACCAAATACATACCAATCTTTCAAATTCCATGAAAACATGTTGTGGGAGCATTTGGAAATCTCAGAACTCCCGAATTTGTGAAATTTAATTCTTTGGAGGAGTTGGGATAGTGGTGAAAGTAATTGAATACACAAGTGATCGCATTAATGCAACTTGTACATAGTTCCTATAATATTAAACAGTTAGAAGTTAGAAAACTTAGATGTGCAAAGTGACTTGGGTGCCATTGTCAACTAAAAGCTGTTAGGAAGGCTAATGGAATTCTGGCCTTTATAGCAAGATGATTGTGGAGTACAAATAGTGAAGTCTTGCTTCAATTGTATATGAGATTAGTTAGACCATAGCTGGAGTAATGTGTGCAGTTTTGGTCTTCTCATCTCAGCAAAGATATTACTGCTATAAAACAGTGAGGGTTCACCAGACTTGTTCTTGGCATCTAGGACTGTGCTATTAAGAGATTAGACAAACGGAGCCTTTATTCTTCAAAATTTTACAGAAAGACAGATGAGTGCATTGAAACCTTCAAAATACTTCAAGGGATAGACAGGGTAGATGCAGGGAAGATGTTTCCTTTGGTTGTTGAGTCCAGAGCAAAGGGTGCACAATTAAATGGCACAGCAGGTTTGAAAGGCTAAATGACCTACTACAGCTCCTATTTTGCAATGCAATACATTTTGTTCAAGACAAGAGTCTCTTCTTGTTGGAGGAAAACCACTTGGCAGTATAACACATGTCCTGAGTATTTCTATGAAGAAAGAGGATGGTGACAGCAAATTTGCCCGATAGATTAATCTTACAGCTCCCTCATCCATTTGCACTAATGCCTGTTTCATTGCTGGTACTCTTCTACCACCCGTTGGGAGAGCTCACCTCACTATAACAAGACCTCCAGATAACAGCTGAGCGACCCTGTAAACAGTCTTCCTAGGTTTGCTTTTCAATGCTGGGGCTTCAAAAATATAAGTACTACAGAAGCCTTATAATCCATATCATAATCTCGTTAATTAGAAATCTTTCAGCAGAATGGATAGTCCATCCATCCTAAATATTCAGGGAGCCAGTTGCTTGAATGCGAATGTTGTTTCTTTTTGAGAACACCTTGTCAAAGCACACTCAGAAAACTGGGTTCCTGTTAAAAAAAGTGAGGAACCAAGTGGTCAAGATTCCACTCAATGGTTCCAATTAATCATTTTGCCATTCTTCCAAACTTTGCGAACTTCATCTAAGAACTCTGCTATTTGAATCTGCCACACAAAAAAAAATCAGCTGCTCCTTCATATATGAGCTGTGAAATTATCCCCCAACCCCAAATTATAAAATTTCTGTTTCAATCATCCAATGCATTCACAACTACTGAATGTATCTGCTATCAATATGGGTTTTAGGTTTGTAAACAGTTGGTTACTAAATGGTTTGTGACTATTTTCAAATTTGTTAAGCCGACATAAAGTGAGAGGTTTCTCCCAACAAAAATGGCAAGACTAAACACAAGTTGTTTTTGTAGTTATTCAGGACTGTTTTCATAAGAGATTGGCTAATTGCCACCTTCAAATGAAGCCATGTCAGATGCATTTCCACCTAAAATATATCATTTAGCACTCTCAAAAAAAATGAGCATTTCACAAGCTCAAAACAATGGATGTCCAGCACAAATTGTTCTGAACTCTGACAGAACATCATGGTTAAATTCAAAAATATTGGTCCAATGACTGTGGTGCTGAGGTATCAACCTTTCTAATCAGGCTTCCAAACTGTTGGATTTAGAGAAGCTGCTTCTTCATAGGTCGGGGAAATATGACATTGAAACTTGTAGCCAGGGCTTGCAAATATTTTGGTTGAATATAGGGCACTGGCACTGGGGAAGGTTTAAAAAAAATGCAATTAAATAATACAGGATTTTAAAAGCACTTATGGAATGTGGATGTTACTGTTACTGGCAGCATTTATTGCCTGTCCATAGTTGTCTTTGAGAAGATTAATTGCTGGCCCTGTGAAAGAAAATACAGGATGTACAATGGACAGTTCCTACTATGAATACCAAAGATCTGAGAAACATATTTGGTCATCTACTAACAAGGTACGTCACCAAATGTGCTATCAAGTTAGTAGAAAAATGCAAAACAAAGTTATCAACATGTTCCTTTTGTCACATTTGTACTGCAATTATGTAAAACTGGAATTCAACAATCTCAAAAATCCAATAAATATAATCATTATGCTGTAAAAACAGACTGCCCAGTGGGAAAGCACAATGCATGGTGTAACAATGGTGGGAATTTTTACTTGCTGACATGACATTAGTAGGGTGACTATATGATTCATTACCTCGGAGTGTTTAATCATTTTCCAATGGTCATCACTTATGTGCTGATGTCACATTAGGTTTAAGTGAAAAAGTATTTCAGACAACAACCTCACCAAAATTCAGCTTCACACACGAAGAATGGATTGAATATTAAGGGGCTGTAAGTCCCCATAATTCACTGGCTTAGTAAGGTAGAAAGGATCACAGAGAAAGGTAAGAAAAATACATGGAATAATAAAATTACACCGTTACAAGTCATTAGATGCAATTTCTTTATTTGAGCTTGCAGGCACTGGCATTAAAATTACATTTAACTTCTACAAGAAGAAAAGTATATAAATCATTATTTCCACCCCTCCCTGCATCCAGTAACCTTACTTGGAATAGGAGTCAATTCAATTCCAGAACTAAAAGTGACAATGGCAGCAATGAAACATATTTCCTTTTCTAAGTTAACCAGCATTAAAAAGTCACACAAAGTTATATGGAAAGCCTTTCCACCACTGTTATTCATTTGATGTAGTTCAGAGGTCCAAACTATTTTGACAAGTGTAGTTTAGTCCAATAATGTAAATTTGCCTACTCTGTCCATTGGCCAAGGTTTGCAAGCATAGCATCTATTATGTTTATTCAGTTGCACATTGCTTTGTTTACAGTTGCTTTTTATACCCGACATTCATGAATATACCATGAACTCAAGTGCAAGTATCCTGGAGTGGAACAAGTAAATTTACACTTTGGAGGTATAACAGCAATAAAAGATCAATGTAACTCCAACATACAAATATGGAGAGTATCCTTAAAGTAAAGTACTAACAATTTCTAAATTAATAATTTTAAAACACATAACAAAAGTATTTACAACATTACTATAAATTAACTGTGTAAAGGAAATTATATTAGATTGGGCTGCATTTCAGTTCTCATTTCCCCAACAAGGTAGACTACATATACCAAACCTCAAAGATCTGGAAGGCAGCTACAGTCAAACAATTCTTGAATAGTGTCCACATGGATTAAAAACACAGCTGAGTACCTCTGATGCTACAGTCACTATGTTATGTATTTTTTTTGTACAAGATAAATTTAACCGTTTTTAAGGAGCCTGGTACAAATGACATGGAAACATTTGCCCTTATTGCATTCACCAGTTTGAAATGCCTGCAGATAAGTCTAAACCATAAATATTTAGCATCAACTAAGCCAGATTTTACACGTTAGTGAGAGATCTCCCATTTTGAATTGGCTGATATTTTTAAACATAGACTTCAAAACTAAAAGCACAATGAATTATCAGACTGGGCATTACAGTTTACCATATACTATTTGTACAAAGACATTCTATAAAAACATATTGCAAGAGATTTAAACTTGCAATTATATTAATCAATAGATAAAATAATCTATGTGACTCAAATTATATATTTCAGCAGTTAGGGGCTCAAATCCCAAAGTTGCTTTAATGAAATCATCCAAGTACACACCAATTCCTATTAAAGAGTTTTCTGGAGAAGAAAAAGGACAGCTACAAAAAAAAGTATCAACAAGGACATATCCAGCTATGCAACTGCAGAAAGGCATTGATGGCAATTGAGGGGAAACCAGTAAGATGGAACTGCTGTCCTGATGAAAGGATTCACGGAGGCAAAGACCACGGGAGATAAGTTAGAAAGTCTGCAGAAAATGATGTCACATTTATGAGTTACTATCTTAATTCAAAGAAAACACTGAAAGATTCATTTTAATGTCATAAGGCAGCCCGAACACTACGACAGCCACTCAACAGTCGTTTTAAGTGGGATCTCAAATGCATATTAATATTAAAAAATATGTAAGACCCCAGTTTAATCAAAGGACTTAAATAAGAAATGTTCACATTTTATTAACTATTTCGCAGAAGTGGAAAGTGCAACTGCTCAAGGTGTTTATTATGCAATTACAATAAGAAATCTTATTTCACTATTTATATATTGCTTTGTGGCGTGAAATCTGCAAGTTTAAGAAACAATTCTATATAATGAGATATTTAAAAATTATATTTGTTAACAGATGGAACAAACTTTTGAGTGGTAATTGTTTGGAGAAGAATGTTTAAAGCAGTAATTGAAAAAATTGATTTGTAAAGAGACAAGATCAGTAAATTATCAAATTTTGATACATGCTATTTATACTGCTTTACTCAACTAGTCTCTAGCAAAATACACTCAACAGATATAAACAGCCATCAGCATCAGGGTACTCTCTTATACCCACAGCACTTCCAAATTTTGGTAATTATAATGCATCTTCTGGTACTCATAACTAAAATAAACCAACCTTGATAACAAAATAAAAATTAAGACACATCTGAAGAGTCAAGTCTAAAATTTTGATATTTAAATAGGGTTTTTGTCTCCTGCACAAACTGTTTGTACAACAAAGCAAGCCACTGTCAGTCACGAGCAAAGTACATGTCTGGAGCTATTTACCAAATATGTAGCAAAAAATATTCAGTATAATTTTAAGCAGCTTTATTCTTCCTGATACACACAGTTAGCTTGGCACGAGAGTACTGCAGTATGTTTTTTTAAAACAATTCACTGTTACATATTCTGCAGTCCTTGCCTTTTAATGTCTACCTTTGTAAGCAGAATTAACTGCTAAACAAAACATACATGCCAATACAAAGAAAGCATTACTTAATACAACATATCCTATTTTCTACAGTAAAATGAAAAGATGAACTGCACTTTGGTTTACCATGTAACCCATCCTAAGTGATCTACTTCTACTGTAAAGACTATTAAAATAATATGCATTGGGTTACACCAACAGCAGGATTATGTCTTTTTGTACATGACTGAGGTCAGATTTTTCTGCACAGCTGCACACTGGCAATAATCTCATGTATTCTGTAATGATTCCACTTTCACTGAAAGTTTACTTAGGTAAGCTAAGAGCCTGGCAAGTTTACACCTATACAAAGGTGCTTAATTTTATACAGAATTTTCAGTCTTTTCTATTCACATGCTATTTTTATGACAAAGACAGGAATGTGAACTCTAGTCTGAACAGGATAAGAATATCAAAGCCTTTAACAGTACAAGTATTGTGTGCTTGGCGTGTATCTGTCTGTATCCACAAAGTCCAATAATATAGTCAAATGCCCCACCCAAGACTTCAGCTGTTATTTTCTTCTAGATGTTCTGAGCTCATGAGTATTGTGCTAGGACTGGTCTCTTTAGTAGTTTCCTCTACATACTCAGAAGCAGCAGCTCCTTTTTTCTTAGAGGAGGTCACCACACTCCCTTTCTGTAGAATCTCAGTAGCTTCATGCTCTAAAACCTCAGATGGAGTGAGTGGCTCCAGCTGGATGCTGCCCTGCTCACTCACATCAGAACCAACAGCTTCTGGTTCATCTTTACTCCTAAAAAACTGTTCAAAAGAAACATCTTCTTTGGGATCCTTATCCTGTTCTACACTTGCATCATCACCCTTGTCTTGCGCACAGTTTTTTTCATCCCCTGTCTGTTTATACTTTTGCATGGTATCCTCAAGGGTCTCGCAATCTTTTGTTTCATCACAAGCAGTGTTGTCTTTAAATTCATCTTGTATTATTTCTACATTATGATCAACTGAATTAAAACTCTGAGCAGTGCTAGGAGTTGCTGGTTCTCTATCAGAGGAAGCATTTTGTACCATCTCCCCAGTGTTGCTTTGCTTCTCTGAACTCAATTCAGACGATTGACCATCTGTCGTTTTCTCAGTGCTTTCATTGCTTTCTGTTTTATCAATCAAGCTTAGTTTATCTTCATGATCACATAATTTGTTACAATTTGATAAAGGCACAGCTTCCACGGATGGACGCTCAACCTCAACTTTTAAAGGCTGATCAGTCTTCTGTTGATTTCTGTTAAAGACAGAAAATAAAACTAACATTCAATATTTTCAATAGTATAACCAAGAAGCTTACTTTCAAGTTATATACTTTTTTCAATTTAGAAGATTCTAAAATGATGGAATTTCAAAAAAATGAATGATCCATATACAATCTATTATTCACTAATTGTAAAAAAAACTTTAATTACCCATCAGAAGATAAATCAGTTTCCAAACTTTCTGCATCAGCCAAGATAAGAGATGGTTTCTCCTTTAAGACAGACAAGATGAGGAGACTTTTAAGATTGCAATATCTTTTGTTTATCATTTTGATAGGAGAAATATGCTGAATAATTAATGTCACCTTCTGACAAAAACTTAATTAATCAATTATTATGAATTACTTAATGTAAAAATATAACAAAGGTGGTCATGAATATCAAGTAATTCAAATTATCAGAATGAGCAGTCTAATCTCAATTCAGAAATCACACAGATTCATTATTTATTATTTGTCCACCGCTCCCAATAATTAATCAAATACTCATTCAAACAAGGAATAACTGGACCCAAATATTACAAGAATTAAGGTACTAAAGTACCAACTGTAGCTTTATTAACAACCCTTAATTGCAAAATGAATAAACAACTTAAATAATGTTTCAAAATACTTTTGATCGACTTATCATTCTCTTCTCCAAATATTTCCTTTTGGGTAGGTTTGATTTTACTTTCCCTCAAACTTCCCAAATAATGTAAGCTGTTTTGTGATTTGCTTTCTCAACGCTTTTTTCATCCATTTGGGATGTGGAGCAAATTTTAAAAGTTTTGTCTTCCTTTTAAGATTAGTTATCCAGTCAATCAGAAGCACCACATCATACAAATGACATGGCTGAACAGCAGGCAAGTCTGAGCCTACTTGTGGTTTGTAAAGTCATGTCTGAACAGAAAAGCAGCTCTCTGGAGTATAAGCGTATTTATCAGTGGATCAATCATTTGATAACATCCTCACTGTTTGACAACACCCAAAAACTTTTAAATTAGGTAGAAACTTTGCCATTAAAAGTCCATTTGCAGGCCAATTTGCAGTTTCCTACAATTTTCCAGTGCTCTAAAAGCCAATAACTACACACAATCTTTGAAGGAATCCGTATTTTGGATTCTCCTATTAACAATGTGCCTGTTATCTGTAAAACAGCTTTTACAATATATTTCGCATACAAGTAATATTCCACTTGGCAGCATACAGGTCGGATAAGCATTGTAATGGTGAAAGAAATTGAACTTACGTCAGACTTCTTCACTTCCTCAGCTACTGAAATATCCTCATTTCCCCTGCTGAGTCAACAAAATACTGTTAGCTCTGATTTCTTTTAAGGATATTGTCCCAAAATTATATAGAAAACTAGTTTAAAGATCCACTTCCACAACAGTATCAACTGTTTGTGTTTTATTAGGCAGACAACCTAGAAGTCAGAGAGCTTTTTGGCAGTTGCTCCAGACCTGAGCTCTTTACTTCTATTTATTCTACCCTTTTGCCCCCATTCCTTACCTATTCTTGTGTCCAATTTATTACAGACGAATAATAAATGTTGACCTTGCCAGTAGCAGCCACATCCCTTTAACAAATGAATAAGTCCTTTATTCACTCCATCCCTTCGCTCTCTACAGTTAAAGGGATCAGACTTGAATGATCTGTAACGTGTTTAACTATGCATTACCAGATATCGGAGATATTCTTACTGCTGTTTAAAAAGTTTTTTACTCCCCCCACCATATGCCCTTCCCTATAACATGCACTCTCCTGTGCGCACCCCCTCCCAAGTTAAATTAGCACTTCTGCCTTCGGCTGAAATTTAATCTATGGGTGTTGATAGCTTCCCCATTTTTAAAGTTCCCAAATTGAGTGCACTTTCCATCATTTCCCTAGCAATACAGCCATTTGGATTTTCCTCTGGCAGAATTCTACATCATTGAACATTCGTCATTCCATTCCTCTCACTGTTCCTTTAAAAATATTTCTCACCTATGTTTCACCTCAACACAATCACTTTCCCTCCTTCAAATCTCTGCACTGATCAAATCCTCAAACTGAGAGATTTCAATCTCTTTTGAGTTCACTGGCCTCCGATTCTTGCTATATCTTTTCCTATTGGTTATATACTCATTCCCTGGGTCACCCCTCAAATCATGAAATCTCACATGGCCATTCCTCACAGTATATTGTCCTAACTCCCCCCATACAGGAAACCTGATCTTCTAAAAAAAGTCATCTCTCAAACCTGAAGCTACACAGGCTTTGCCCTCCGGTTCAACATTCTTCTGCAGCTGTCAACTTACACAACCAATCCTCACCTCCACCTAGAAAACCCTTGACCTTACCCAGCAAAATAATTACTATTTGTGACATCAAAGCAATATTTTTAGAGTGCAGAATCAAGGGATCCTAGTAAAATTGATGACAGTGGGAATTAAGAGAAAATCTCTCTTCTGGCTGGAGTCACACCTACACAAAAGAAATATGGTTAACGTTACTATGGCCAATCATTTCAGTTGCAGGAAATTGCTGCAAGTTTCTCCAGGCAGTGTCTGAGGCCCAACCACTTCTGCTGCTTCAATGAACTTCTCACTAACACAAGGTCAAAAGTGAGGATATTTACTGATCGTTGTACAGTGATCAGTTCCATTGGCTATTCCTCAGATAGTGAATCAGTTTATTACAACATTCAGTAAGACATCCAATGGGAAGTGCCAAGCAATGACCAATCCCTCAATGACCTCTCTGTAGAATGACATGGTTGACTATACCTTTCTCTTTGGCAATCTCTCCTTCACTGGGCAGTTCAGTGGAATTAACCTTGCTCAATAGAACTTGCTTGATTTTCTTGAACAATTATTTCCATTTCAGGTGAACTGTTATTGATTTTTGGAAATAAAATTCTGTTCCTACACAAGAGCCTTGTCAGAAAGACAATACCTAAAGGCTCTAAATTGACAAAAGTTTTGGAAAAATAAATGGATACAAATTCCAAATAGTAAAAAGGAAACAATTGCCTTTTTGATGAAAAGAACACATCAGGGTTTCCAGGGTCCATTTCCAGATGTTTACAATGTCACATTTTCCAATAATATGGTGTATTGTACACCTCTGATCAATAATTTGAATAATTCTAATAAGTTAACACATTTTGAAAAGAAACCCTGCAAACATTCTGCAATATTTTCTATGTAGATCAGGATACACACAGTTAAACACTTCAACACACCATCATGTTCAAAAATAATGTCCATTAAGAAACAAGGTTTGCAGTGCATTAACTGGTTGATTCATTGCAATCAGTTTTTCGCCAAGTTCCTTCTTTACAGAAGAATCTAGAGATAAATCCTAAACGGTAAGCTTTCAGAACACATGTCCTTTTACACATTTATAAAAATTATAATTTTAATGCTTTTAAATACTGTCAGATGTTAACATTTTGAGCCAGTCAAGTCCCAGGTTCTACATCAATTCTGCAGTTTAAAAGAAATCAGCTAATATATAATTATTAAAGTGATATGTTCAATGAAAAACATTCAAGTTTGCCAAACCCTTGGACCTTTTTAAACACGCAGGAACATGTAGTTACTTAAAATATTTATATCAATTCTGTTAAATAAATGAACTTGTTTAGCTTGACAAGACATTCAAAAGACTGTCCTAAAATCCATGACTGCCAGATTAAAATGGTCAGCTTGCACATCTTTCCATTACAGCCCACTGAGGAATTCAATTTAATGAAACCAATGCAAGATTTAAAGGAATACTTTAGAGGAAGGTCCTGAAATTACTTTGTACTTTAACAGAAAATAAAAACTCCTTGTTCTAATTTTCTTACCTTTGTTCCTGAAGGAGTGATCCATTAATATGGTTCAATATGCACAATTTCTTGCCATATGAGCATAGGTAGTGAGATTTTGCAGCCAATTTGGCCAAAACTCAATCCTGTCCTTGTCAGATGTCTAAAGCAACATATTTTCCATTAGGATAATGTTCAGACGTGACAAACCTAATTTTCTAGCTCCCCCCTCCCCCTCCCAATACCTAGAGGAACATGAAAGCCAGAGTACCTAATCCCCATACTGGCAAAATCAGATGACTCAGCAGAAACAACAAATTTAATCTGGAATGTTCCTGCACTAGATTAGGCGTGTTCACCAGGTTCCCTCAATGAAGGGGTCCTGGGCAGGCTACTTAGCCTTGGCAACGAGAAAAAAAAAACTATCCACAAGGCAGGCTGGGAAGAGGAGGAAAATTCGGGCTGAAAGGCAACCTACTTCAAAGTGAATCTCACCAAGGCAAGTTCAAACTGAATCCAATCAAAGGTAAACCATGGTCAGTGTTAAATCCACCTCCTTGGCTCAGACCAATCTCCAACCCTGACCGAGTGATCAGGACTTGGGACTAAGTCTTTTTTCCTTTCTAGCTCTGCTTCTGAACTGAAAAGCAAAAAAAGAAGTTTTATTCATAAGTCAGCAACGTGTAATGGGTGTTTCTATTAATGTATTTATTGCTTTGGAATTTAAAAAAAAACTCATGATTGTTGTGCAAATGTCATTTTTCAGAAATCTGCTTCTACCCACTCAGTGAGAAAAAAGCGTAAATGGGGTGTCACTTGTGAAAAGGGTGGGCAACCATGGTTTATTCAATTCCATACTTAGCACGAGCAGTATACTCAGCATCAGATGTGCTGCACAGCTTTTAGTATTGTGAGGAAAGTATCTCCACTTTCTCTGAAAAACAGAAAAGTACCTGATTCTCAATGCAATGCAAAGATAGACTGAGCAGCACCTTTTAGCTAAGCCAACCAGAATATACCTGCATCTTAACAAAAGAATACAAAGTGGTTTTGTCCAACAGAATTTATTTTAAATTAGATCAGCTGTAGATTAGATTAGATTCCCTACAGTGTGGAAACTGGCCCTTCGGCCCAACTAGTCCACAACTTACTTTGGTTTGGTTGCAAAAATACCAATTAACTTAGGCATTTGCTTTATTTTTTAAGATTAAATTGGAAGTGTGGGTATTAGCATCAATGAGGAATTCCACTCCTAGCTGGAATTCAGACACCTCTAATGGATGTTTGATTGAGAAAATAACCAGTTAATATTCTTACAGGTGCTTAGCTTCCTCACATTGAATTGGTAAGCTGCACCTATAAATGATGACCTAAAAGGGACCTTATACCAGAGGCTGCCTAAAACACCAGTCAATGGGTTCAGGGGTCGAACTATACAGAGAGAGACAAAGCTAACAAAAAATTAGGCAAAAAGAAAAAATAATCAAACACAATTTTATCTTCACAGATGATACCTCGAAGATACTAACATTTTGACTTTATAAAGGGAATTATGAGAGGCTTAGAACAAACCAATTTACAACTGCTTCACAGATGACTCAAGAATCAAATAATATATTGAGAATGAACATGATTTACGCAGTTAATATATAATAATAATGCCCAAAAGGTCGCAAAACTTTCAGCCAAGAACTAGGACATGAATATAGATGGTTTCATTAGTACTTTGCAGATGATATGAAAATTGGAGATATTGTTGATAATGAGAATGATCTCGGGCTGATATTGATCAGCTGGTAAATTGGGCAGAGCAACAGCAGATGGATTTTAATCCTGATCAATGACGCATTTTGGGAGGTCAATTATGGGAAGGATATATACAATGAATGGTGGGTTCCTCGAGAGTAGTGAGGAACAAAGGGACCTTGATATACTATTCCATAGATCCCTTAAGGTGTCAGCACAGATAGTGCGGTGAAGGCGGTATATGGAATGTTTGCCTTCATTAGCTGGGGTGTAGAATATAAGAGTAAGGAAATCTTGCTACAACTTTATAAACAATTTGTTAGACCATTGATACAGTGCACAGGAGAATCACCTGAGATGAAAAGTCTCACTTAGGAGAGACTGGATAGGCTACATTTGTTTTCCTTGGAGCAGAGGTGGTTAAGGGGTTCTGACTGAGGTATACAAAATTATGAGAGGCAGAGTAGATTGTGAGAATCTCTTCCCCAAGGCAGGCATGTATAAGAACAGGCAGCATAAGTTTAAGATGAGGAGCAAGTGGTTCAGACGAGATCTGAGAAAAAATAAATGGTACTTGCTGCCTGACAGGGTGGTGGAGGCAAGTACCCCCACAACATTCAATAAGCAACTGGATGAGTACTCAAAAAGCCAGGGCATAGAAGACCATGAGCCATGCAGGTAAATGGAATTAGTGCAGTTTAGTGTTTTGTTGGTTGGTATAGACATGGTGGGCTCTACTGTATGATTCTATGAGTCCATATGACAATTTGTGCTTCTTGGTTTCATAATCTGAAAAAGGCATCATATTTTCAAGATAGAAAAAACTGGTTTTATTTCTAAATTGCTCAAAGAGAAAACATGATGCCATTTCTAAGATGATAAATTCAAGAAAATTCCACTCACCTTAAGGAACCATTCAATTCTTTCCCAATGCAAGAGGTCCTCCTATAATACATGCCCACCTTCTAATCTAAAGAAACTAATCTGATGTGTACGACTTAATCAACCTGAATAAACCGAAGTCTAATGGAACTGATAAATACATGGTAGCTTCCTCATGGATACAATGTGCAGAATATTTTTGGGGGGGTGGGCATGGTGGTGGGTGGCATCAGCAGAGACCTGTTAGGTGTGAAACAAAGTTTTTTTCTGCAGCCATACATATCCCTCAGTTGCAGGAGGTCCCAACCCTCTGGAGCCCCAATCCAACCTGACTGACCAGCAGCCCCAACAATCCCAGCAATGTCAAGACTGCAGGCAGGCTGACAGAGGGGGTCCAATAGAATAAAACAACGTTTGGCACAAGCTTCTTTCATAACTGTATTAAAACAAAACTTTAATCCAACTAAAGGAACCCACTCTTCCTCACATTGTGTCAAGATTTTCCTTATTTTCAACATGAGAACTTTCTATTCCAACTTTCGAACAAGTCCCTAAGTGGTCACTAGTGACCAATAACATAACTAAAAAGCATAATTTACAATGGAGGTTAGTTTACATTTTGACTAAATTTTCAATTGTCAGGGCCTTTGACATAGGCAGATGCACACAAAATGCACAAACACACCAATGTTTATATCATGGTTTGGAAAATCAGCTGTCAAGACATGAATCCAAGACTTTTGAGATGCTGGATTACTAATGTTGAATGGAAGAGTGGATCTTTGTGAAGGAGTTGGAAGAGAAGTGTTCAGATTATACTTCAGTAAAGTGATGGTCGAGGTTACTTTGTTAAATTGTAATCCAAATATGACTTAAATTTTCTTTTTTAATTTTAAAAATACATTAATGATTAAGTGTTAAAAATTAACCAATTCATAGTGTTCAGATGAGTGGGTCCTGAGAAATGTAATGGTTATAAATTTGAGAGAAGGGACGAACTGGCTCTCATCTTTTTCAGTTTCATCAACTGGTTTTGACAAAGTTCAAGTTCTTTTTAACAAGAAGTTATACTTCTCTCCAATTTAAAATCTAGTTAACTATCTTAATTTTAAGCAATAAGGAGGCAATCTTGAGTGAAAAATAGCTATTTTATTGCCTGCGAAACCTGAGCAAAATAAAAAAGATGCAACACGGAGGATACAACTTGCGTGCAATCACTTGCACCCTTTCACACTCAGATAAAAAGGTTCAAAAAGGGATAGCATCCAGCATAAAGGGAGCTAAGGTACAGTTTAAAATCCTTTGAGCTTAAGGTTTAAATCTAGTTTCTGGGGGGAATCAGTAGCAGCAAATGGTATTTTAAACTTCTCAGTTCCCTGATGCTTCTTCTTTTCCCAGTTGCTGTGTAAACTGGGCCAGTTTTTTTTTTGAAGCATGTGGAGAGGTAAGGAAAGGAAGGAGGGAGAGAAAATGAGAGAGAAATAGAGTCAACAGTTTTCCTTTCAATCATCTCCACAAGCTCTCAGAATCTCCCCTGATATCTTGATTCAAGTAGGCATTTCCAATGGTTATTTTAAAATGGGTCAGTCTGTGGCAGCCATGGTGTCAACATCCTATACTTTGCGTCTGTTAATTTCTTCCCAAGACGTCAAAGATTTTGATGGTTGTCTCGACTGTAGGAAGTCTTTTTTGCATATTATCCTTTCTCAAGGGCAATTCTTTTTCTCTCAACTCCACTTTGGTTTCTTTGCGTTTGAGCAATACTCTTTGCCTCATTTCAATCTGCAACAGCTCCAATGAGAAGTTGTAAAAATCATATCTTCTAAAATGCAGGTGTTTAGTCCCATGAGAAACGTCAACATACATAGGGATGCACTAAGCAGCATTTGGTAGCAGTGTGCAAAATTAAGTATCCTGCCTACAGTCCTGATCAGACTAGATGGTTGGGGAATCTCCTGAACATTTTTCTGAACCCCATCAAAATGAATACAAAAGTTTGAGAGCAAAAAGAACTCCCTGCACTTATTGATTGAAACTAATAATGAGTTACTGAAGTATCACACTAGAATGATTTAGCTCACTTCCATCTCTTTTCTGAAGCAATATAGACCACCAACACTTTCCTGATAATTCTCAAGAAATTAGGGTAAAACATCTCAGTTTCTTCTTTTCAACAAGCAACAGATTTTACCAAATCGGAGGATCAGAAATTCACAACAAGCATGCTTGAAGTCTCTTCCAACTGCAAAATTCCATAAAATTAAATACTATTACTGGAACAAAAGGCAAAATTAAAATAAATCAGAAATGCAGAATGTGTCATATGACTCAATTTATTTTGCCTCAAAAAAAATCATGATTACTAAAATGTATTTGGCAATATCCATAGTTTAAACATATTTTGCAATGTACTATGTTTACCTACAACATCTTTAATATAATATCTTAATAGAGGTAGAATATAAGAACATGAAACTCACATTACTATTTTGAGATTCTATTATCACTTGCTGGATTATTTATTTTGTTGTTTCTAACATATTCAACATTAACAGTCACTGCCTTTTATTCTTGATTCTTTCATGATGATTTATAAAGAAAGCTTACTTAAAATATGGTCTGAGATTATTAAAAACACAAACATAAAATGTAACTCAAGGTACAAGCATTGATCTGTTGCTTAATTAGTATTTCCACTGTTTCAAATGGCTAATTGTTTTTATGCTGATGTATAGCAAACTGTCCTTTGGAAAAAAATTCAATAACTACATTGAATGAATAAACAGAAATATTGCAGAGTAGCTAATGATTGCAGGTTCTAATGACTGATGAAAGCAATTGATTCTTTGTGTATTGATTCAACAGGTGAGTATTGTACAGTATTGCCGAGTCACAAAAGGTTCAGCACAGAAATGCATTCTGTGAACAATTACTCATATCAGAGAATGGATGGCAATTGCTTTTACTTAGTAATGGGTTCACTGGTGTCAATTTTTATCAACTGAAAAAGTCCACATATGTAAAATGTGAAACCTAGTTAATTATTTAAACTGTATCCTCTTTTCTGCCAGTAGGATGTTGTTTGAACTGGAGGCCTGTGACCAGTGGTATGCCAGAAGAATCAGTACTGGGTCCACTGCTTTTCATCATCTATAAAAATGATTTGGATGTGAATATAGGAGGCATGGTTATAAGTTGCAGATGACACCAAAATCGGTGGTGTAGTGGACAGTGAAGAAGGTTCATCAGAGAGTACAACAGAACCTTCATCAGATGGGCCACTTTTGGAATACTGCATACATTTCTGGTCGCCTTTACATTGAAAGGATGTTGTGAAAATTGACAGGGTGCAGAAAAGCTTTATAAGGATTTTGCCAGGATTGAAGGATTTAAGCTATAGGGAGAGGCTGAATAAGCTGGGGCTTTATTTCCCTGGAGTGTCAGAGGTTGAGGGGTGACCTTATAAAGGTTTATAAAATTATAAGAGTCATGGACAGGATAAATAGTCAAGGTCTTTTTCCTAGGATCGAGGAGTCCAAAACTAGAGGGCATAAGTTTAAGGTGAGAAGAGAAAGATTTAAAAAAGGACCCGAGGGCCAATTTTTTCCACACAGAGGGTGGTGCGTGTATGGAATGAACTGTCAGAGGAAGTGGTGGAGGAGGCTACAATGTCAACATTTAAAAGGCCTCTAGATGGGTATAATGAATAGAAAGGGCTTAGAGGGATATTGGTCAAATGTTGGAAAATAGGACTAGGTCAGGTTGGGATGTCTGGTCAACAGCAATCATGGATCTATTTCCATGATGTATGGCTCTTTGATTCTATTAAGCATAGTAAATAGATATAATGAATTTTGCCGATGAGCACAGTATTTGGGCAATGAGCATTCAAACATGATGAACGGATCACTAATTTAGTAACTAATTGGTTTTTCAGGAGGATGTCTAGTCTAAGAAAGATACCTCTGCAATTTATTTGAGCCATTGCTATGAATGAATCAAGTTCATTTACAATTCTACTACATTTACAGCAAACAGTAGTTCTATCGTACTACTTCATAATCCATTCCCGTCAGCAACTTTAAAAGGGTTGATTTATGACACATAGCTGCATAATAAAATTTAAAAATTACTCAAACCACATCTGTTGTTATAAAATGCTGCTTTATTACCAGGTAGATTATCATAACCCTCCAGGTAATTAACAGTACAAATCATTAATATCAGCAAAATAATGAGGTAAAACAAAATCAGAACACAATAAATGATACTTCCAAACTATTTTCAGGTCAGGGAATTAGAATCCCCAAATGTACTTCATCATTAACATTGCCTTCCTGAACGTTAAATACAAAGAAATACCCATGTATTACAGTTAGTCATAGCTTCAACATTATTCATTACTATGGCCTAAGTGACAAATTTCTAATACTAACATTTCAATCAAGATTGCTATCTGTTCCTTCAAAGTCTATAGGAATAATAAACTGTTTATCTTAGGTTATCTAGTGTTTTGCAATTTGCCTTCTACAAACTTTATACAGATGTTTAACATAATAAAACTCCTGAATGCATTTCACAGACTGCTATAAAGCGAAACTTGGTATACAAGGAGATATTAGGACAGATGACCATCAAGTTGGTCAAAGAGGTATGTTTTAAGGCTTGTCTTGGAAGGAGAGAGAGAGAGAGAGAGAGAGTGTTTTAGGCCTCATCAGCAGTGTCAATGATGGAGTGATTAAAACTGAAAGTAATCAAGAGGCCAGAATGAAAGAATCTTGGATAAATAGATCAGTGTGCACTATTATCAAAGTCCGTGAACATCAACCTGAGGATTGGCCTTTCCAATTTCTCACGAGTTTTTAAGAAAATTACAACAAGTTTCCACTAAGTCAAAAACATGGTTCTATTACCTGACCATTGCATTAGGTTATTTGCTTGCATGCATCAAGTATAAAGGAAATATGCAGAGTCTCAATTCCATGAATTTAAAATAGCTCAATAGTAAAGTTGAAAATAGTAAGTAATCATGTTGCTATATCTGCCCAAACATTTTAGATTTATTTTCTGTGAGCAAGATGCAGGTAAAAATCCTCTAGGAAAGAAAAATACTCGACAAAGAGTTACTGTATGGGATTTCAAAAATGCCTCAAACTCTCATGTCTCAGTAGATGAATGATCCACTGAAGTTGTAGCCCAAAGATGAAGGCACACGTTCTTGTACGATTTCTGGAATGTTCATATACCAAAAAGCCCAACTAACATAACAGTTTAATAAAATTGCACAATAACTGCAGTCCACTATAAATTCTTGATCCTTCGGGGTGTTTTATTAGGTTAAAGGCTATATATGTAAGTATTTTGTTGTTCAGATCTTTTCCTTTTAAATCGCACCAGGAAACATTGTAAAAACAAACCATTGAAATACAACAACACAACTTCTAAACCTAACTGACAACACATCCATTACTTTGAAAGATTATCTGGTAAGCCAAGAACCCACATGATATCAAATAATTGTTACTTTCTGAAAATGGAAATTAAGTGATAAATGCTTTAAAAAGAGCTGGGCATTAAATCCTTACAAACTGGAACCCTGTATTTAGTTTGCTTCAAATTACCAATTAAGTAATATCAAAGCTGTCAACCTTCGTCAAATTCAAATGTGAAGTTTTCAGTTGCTCATTGTACAATAACTGTTAAAAAAAAGGCAATACTGCATATTAATTCGGCTGAAAGGGTCAACCAAATGGTATTAATACCTTCTTGCCATTCATCCCACGTTCTGTTAACTCTATTTTTAATCTTTTCTCATTTGTCCTTCAAAATAAACTAACTGATGTTTCCCCTGTATCTAAAACGGGTTTGCCAATATCCACAATTCACACCTGTTATAGAAGCAGGAATAGTCTAGCATCAGTCATTTTTTGTGTACTCAGAAGCAGGAAATGAGAGAGGAATTAGGGGTACAATCCTCAGAGATTATATTATGCTTACAGCAGAATTAGTACACTTATGTAACTAGTATTTAGTTGAGGAATGGAATGAAGCCTGCTTGAGCATGCAGTTTATTCAACCTGAAAGACTATACAAGTATCAACAGTTAATTTCTTCACCTGTACTTGTCTAACTTCCAGAAGAAAAGAAAAAGTTCATCATGAACTAATAAATGCAACTACAGTTTAGCAGCATGGAACTAGATACAACCATTACAATTTGTCAGATATCATGAGGCTACTTATACTGAGAAGAAAAACATTTCTGTGCTTTTTACAAAAGTGCCATACTAGGAAAAGAATTTTATTGTGAGCAATGTTGATTCTCAGACAAATACAAGGCTCAGAACATAGGGTACAACTTTATTTTCTCTGCAAATGTCATAATTCCCACCACTGTGCACTACATAAATATAACTTTTTCTATAGTTCTTTTATTGTATCTGAACAAAATTAAATGTAATGTCAGCTGATATTAATTCTTCATGTTCAGGTACAATTTGTGGTCCATCACAAAGATAACTGGGGTTACTGTGAAAACAAACAGATACCTGGAACTGCAGACCTTCTGGCAGGGGAATTGCTTTTCTCACTCAAAAGATATCTGCTACACGTTGAAATTAATAAACATTTATATATAAAAAAAACCACATGGAGTAGTAGCATAATCAAGAAAAAAAAAATTTCCACATACAAATGCAACTTTGAGCAATTCCTAAAACAATGTAATAATCTGATCAAGTCAGATTGCACCATACAAAGTGCTAAATTTACATTTGATATATATCACAGATACGTAATCCAGTCCATCAGCTCTACAAAATATTTCCATATAGAAAAAGGAAATCCTGTTGCTTCAAATGAGAAAGAAGATACCATGAATTTTACAAAGTAATATATATTCCACAAGATTAGCTTATGAATGGTTGATATGCAACTGCGGTACATAAAAATGCAAAACAAACTGGCGAATAAAATTGATCTATGAGGCAAATGTTTGTTGTATACAAAATATAATTACTCTGCATAATGAGTCATATGGGGAGGTAATCCACGTCACATTTATGCACTCCAAGCAGCGAGTTATAAAGTACTTGCAGACAGGTGTCCAGCTAGGTTTTCGAAGCTGGATAATTTGTTCAAAATGGGGGAAAAGAAGAAGTATTTAATTCTGATAACTAGTGAATTTGTTACAAATCTAAAATCTCCATTTACATTAAAAATATTCCTAAAACCCAAAACAGTACAAAAAGAATCAACAATTCCAAATCATTAAACAACGTGGGAAAACAAATTATAAAGATTCCTGTTCCATAAATACTTCATAGAATTCTTCAGAAGCTATTGAGTCTCATGGTTTCACAATGAAAATGCTATGTTCAAAATAATTTAAGTTTTCCAAAGAAAATTGAATAAATAAGATACTTACTTGAACGTAGTGTCAACAAAAGAAGCTGAAAGAAAAAGAAATAATTACAAATAGTACTTCTTTTCATCCCGGTGAATTATTGTCTGATTGTCAACAAATGGACATGGACATTGTTACGATTCAAACTGATGCTAATGCTGGACAAATCAGATTCCAGAATGAAATCTGGCTTGCTGAATCGCGTTTTTTTTCCCCATTTGTTTATTATGGTGGTCAGTCACTGAACATATTCACAACAAGTTGCTGTATTTGTAACAAATGAACCAACATCGAATACACACATGAAAGGAAAAATACAAACTCTGTCTAACAACTATTTGTTACAGTCTTATTACAAACTCAGAATAAAAGTTCAACCCTTTTACCTCAACAAAACCTTACAGATACTGTAAGATCAGTGAGGGTCATTTGTCTCTGTTTTAAAGGTTCTTATTCAATAGGCATGGCAGTAATCTATTTCTTTGAGACAAATTTCTACGTTCACTCAAAAACTCATTTGATTTAGTTAATGTCTTTTCCTGAAAGCCTTGAACAACTGCTAACGCAGCTCAATCATTTTAATTTGATTCCTTAAAGTCATGTCTTCCATGGCTTTCTCCTTCTGCAGTTTTCTTCTATGATAACTCAGGACATATTCTCCATCCATGACTGAACTGGAGACAATTAACCTGATCCTTACTCTCTGAATGAAGCTGCACACCACCCAACTCCATCTGGATGTTTATCTTTCTATGATAATAGAAACTGCAGGTTTTTTCTTCTATCCCTTCTTTATTTCCTAATGCACTGAATTATTCACCGCAAGGGTTTAACCACCTCATTAAAACATTCAGACATTCCAGTGTCACTCAGAACAATTATAAAATGAAACTCACCATCGACCTCCCCTAACACTAGTCAAACTTAATGTTGTAACATCATCAAATTTCCAAAATAATGTGAAAGAAGTCTTCATCACAATAAGACAATTTTTAAACAAGATTGGAAGAATTACAATTTCTCATAACCCACAATAATTTATTCACTTCTCTAAATCTGTTTTGTTTATTACATGGGTGGTATTTAAAAATACTATCCACACTTCTGTCCTAATCTTTCTTATAGAATTCAAAATTAGCTTTTAACTGTAACTCATCTGGAAAGCACAAAACAGGAACTGTGGCAAGTTTTAAAAATAAGGTAAAGTGAATTAAAAACTATTTGGTTGGAGCTCCGTGAGGAGATAGTGAATGGATGTGGATGTATGTTTGCTCGCTGAGCTGGAAGGTTTGTTTTCAGACGTTTCGTCACCGTACTAGGCAACATCATCAGTGAGCCTCCAGTGAAGTGCTGGTGTTTTTTCCCACCCTAAGAAACCAAGACACATAAATAGAAAGTGGAACAAAACACCAGTGTTTCATTGGAGGCTCACTGACGATATTACCTAGCATGGTGACGAAACGTCTGAAAAGAAACCTTCCAGCTCAGCGAGCAAACGTACAATCAGAACCTCAACCTGAACATTGCTGAGATAATAAAGTAATGTCATGATTTTGAACCATAACAAGAAATATCCCAGGTCCTTACTGAATTATTCATATGCAGGATGACTCACTGGCCCCAGCATAGAGTGCAAAACAAAATAAAACATGGTTCTAGCTCCATGATATGCAGCAACCCTTGTAGAAATTGTGCGTGAATGTAGTGACTAAATTCAAAACTAATCTACCCTATGATTAAAAAGTTTACTATTGCTCACTGTCCAGAAAAAGTATCAAATATAGTCACTTAAATAGGGTATCTGGAGACTGGTAGAGGACTATAGAGTGCTTCAGAAAACTGAAAAATAATATATTATTAGGCAACTGTAGGTGTGATCAGAACAACAGTGCAAAGTACACTGGCCCTACTCTCCTCCCTGGAACATCTGGATAACATGGATCCCGAAGCGTGGCTCCTATGTACCAACTATAATTCCAAAAAAAAAACTCATTTCTAAACTGAGACCTCGGACTCAGCTCCCCCGTCTGTAACTGGATCCTTGACTTGCTGCCCCAGAGACCACAATCAGTAAGAATAAGAATAGGTGACAATACCTCCCCCACCATAATCCTCAACACTGGTACCCTGCAAGGCTGCATACTCAGTCCCTTACTATAATCCATATACACTCACAACTGTGTGGCTCCAACTCCACTTAGAAATTTGCTGACAACATAGATTGGATCTCTAGCAATGACAAGACATATTACTGGAAAGGGATTGAGTGCTGAGCAGCATGCTGTAAAGACAACAATCTCTCCATCAATGTCAGCAAAACAGAGCTGATCACTGACTTGAGGAAGTAGAGTGCTGGATACGCCCGTCTGTATCAATGATGCTGAATGAATTGGAGATGGTTGACAGCGTCAAGTTTTTGAGAATGATGATCACCATCAATCTGTTCTGGTCCACCCATATTGATACACCGATCAAGAAAATACAACAATGACTCGACTTCCTCAGGAGGCTAAGGAAATTCAGCATATCCATTAGGACTCTTATCAATTTTTACAGATGCACCATTTAAAGCATTCTATCTGGATGCATCACAGCATGGTATGGCAACTGCTCTTCCTAAGATCACAAGAAACTACAGACAGTAATGAACACAGCCCATTCCATCATGCAAACTCGCCTTCTATTTATTTACTCAATGTATACTTCCTGTTTCCTGGGGATCAAAGACCCCTCTTTTTCACCCTCTTCTGTTGGGCAGAAGATATAAAAGTTTGAATACTTGTACGAATGGATAAAAGAGCAGCTTCTTCCTTGCTGTTATCAGACCTTTGAACAGACCTCTCAAATGTCAATTCTGATTTCTCTCTCTGCAACCTCTCTGTGGCTACACTAAATTCTGCACTTTGTTCTACTACTCTCTGAGGTACTATATATGGCAAAATCTGCCTGTATGGCATGCATAATACTTTTTACTGTATCTCAGTACATGTGACAATCAATCCTATTTCTCCAGGACCAGCTGGAGGTATATGTAATTTGAGTTACATTAGTATTGTGATGACATTATCACCATTATTTAGTTACAAACAAATAACAGTCTTAATTTTACTGTGCATTATTAATCTGTGGTTCTTTACTACTTTTGTCTAAAAGTAAAGGTTGATCATGTAATATGGACACTAGCTTCTGAGAGTTACTGATCTTAAAATAATGCGAAAGCATCGGACTAACATGTAATTGAAGTTGCAATAACACTGCAGTTAATGACTGGTTGTTTTCTGCATTGTTATCTGATCCAGGTCAGCAACTCACAAAATACTGGAGTAGATTTTGACTGTGCAATAATGTAGAACAGGTGGTAATGGGGGATGTTAATGTGAACATCTGCAAAAGTGTAAAACAGGGTACCACTGTAATGATCCCAGCTGATGGCACTACTGCACAGGTCAGATCTTGAAAGGAAATGCAGCTTGATGGATCTCAGGTTGTTAATTGTTTCATTAGTTAACATGGCAGTTGCTCAATGAAACATATTCACATGAGGTTGCAGATATTCTTTGACAACAGAACATAGTTTATCATACAAAAAAAAGAAAGCAAATAAACCAAGCGCTTCTCTCATTCTTTCTCTGGATCTTAACACAATAAAATCTAGTTTCACTTTGTTTCCAGACAGCCAGACTACTAATACCCCCTCGGAATCCTAGTAGCACACAAACCCACCAACACTTTCAAACAAAGATCCAGTACAACCCATGGACAAAACCAACGTCATCTACAAAATTCCATGCAAGGACTGCCACAAACACTACGTAGGACAAACAGGAAGAAAGTTAGCCACCAGGATACACAAACACCAGCTAGCCTCAAAAAGACACGACCCTCTCTCCCTCGTAGCCCTACACACGGATGAAAAAAACCAATTCGACTGGGACAACACATCTATCCTGGGACAGGCTAAGTAAAGCCATGCCAGAGAATTCCTAGACGCCTGACACTCCAACCACAACGCCATAAACAAACACATAGATCTAGATACCATCTATCAATCCCTCAGAAAACGAACAGGAAATTACATCACCACAAACCCCAGGAACCCCATCCAGGACAAACATATAAATAGAAAGCAGGAGACAACAGCTTCGCTTCACTTGGAAGTCGCCAATGATGATGTTACCTAGCCAGGTAATGAAACGTCTGGATATCAAACCTACAGCTCAGCAAGCAAAGCTACACCGTAAATCCAGAGAAACTGTACTCCCATCTTAAATTTCTACCTGACTGATTCCTTCTAGTTTCTTTCTCTTCAAGTACAGATGCAACATTATGGTTCCTGTCAGAGTCTGATGTCATGAATCTTTCACACTTATGATGTACTAAACTTTTTCCAATTCTAACAACTTGAGGATTTCAATGTCAAGCTCTCCTGATTTGGATACACTACAGACTAGAAAGAAACCTACTGCAGCGACTGGTTTCTACTGAACACAAAATTAAGGAAAGTAAATAAAACTGGCTTCTGAACTCAATTCTTCATCCTTCTCAACTAAAGCGCTGGTGTTTTCCGAATGGAGTTTAAAACCAAATATATTTGTATCATCGATAGTCACAGGTGAGGTGCCGGAAGACAGGAGGTTGACTAACATGGTGCCACTATTTGAGAAAGGTGGTAAGGACAAGCCAGAGAACTATGAGCCTGATGTCAGTGGTGGGCAAGTTGTTGGAGAGAATCCTGAGGGACAGGATGTTCATGTATTTGGAAAGGCAAGGACTGATTAGGAATAATCAACATGGCTTTGTGTGTGGGAAATCATGTCTCACAAACTTGATTAAGTTTTTTGAAGAAGTAACAAAGATGATTGATGAGGGCAGAGCGATAGATGTGATCTATATAGACTTCAGTAAAGCGTTCAACAAGGTTCCCCATGGGAGACAGGTTAGCAACGTTAGGTCTCATGGAATACAGGGAGAACTAGCCACTTGGATACAGAACTGGCTCAAAGGTAGAAGACAGAGGATGATGGTGGAGGGTTGTTTTTCAGATTGGAGGCCTGTGACCAGTGGAATGCCACAAGGAATGGTGCTAGGTCCACTACTTTTCATCATTTGGATGGGAGCATAAGAGATATAGGTAGTAAGTTTGCAGATGACACCAAAATTGGAGGTGTAGTGGACAGCAAAGGAGGTTACCTCAGAATACAACAGGATCTTGATCAGTTGGGCCAAATGGGCTGAGGAATGGCAGATGGAGTTTAATTTAGATAAATGCGAGGTACTGCATTTTGGGAAAGCAAATCTTAGCAGACTTGTACACTTAATGGTAAGGTCCTAGGGAGTGTTGCTGAACAAAGAGACTTTGGAGTGCAGGTTCATAGCTCCTTGAAAGTGGAGTCACAGGTAGATAGGATACTGAAGGAGGAGTTTGGTATGCTTTCCTTTATTGGTCAGAGTATTGAGTACAAGAGTTGGGAATTCATGTTGCAGCAATACAGGACATTGGTTAGACCACTTTTGGAATATTGTGTGCAATTCCGGTTTCCTTCCTATCGGATGTTGTGATACTTGAAAGGGTTCAGAAAAGAATTACAAAAATGTTGCCAGGGTTGGAGGATTTAAGCTTATAGGGAGAGGTTGAATAGGCTAGGACTGTTTTCCCTGGAGCATCGGAGGCTGAGGAGTGACCTTAGAGATTTATAAAATCATGAGGGGCATGGATAGGATAAATAGACAAAGTCTTTTCCCTGGGATAGGGAAATCCAGAACTAGAGGGCATAGGTTTAGGGTGAGAGGGGAATGATATAAAAAAGACCTAAGGGGCAAGCTGCCAGAGGAAGTGGTGGAGGCTGGTACAATTGCAACATTTAAAAGGCATCTGGATGGATACACGAATAGGAAGAGTTTGGAGGGATATGGGCCGGATGCTGGCAAGTGGGACTAAATCAGGTTGGGATATCTCGTCGGCATGGACAAGTTGGACTGAAGGATCTGTTTCTGTGCCGTACCTCTCTATAACTAAGACTGTATATGGCTTAATGCATTTCCACTATCCACAAAACCAGAGTATAAACTTATTCAGTTCGCACTCTCGGGGTCCTCCCAAGTTCTTGATGTCAGTCACATATCTTCTTGGAATTGGTTCATTTGGGTCACTGCTCCAAAATGACATAAATTTTGACAGTTTACGAAAAAGAATTCCACAGCTTTGATCTACATTTTATGACCTTTTATAAACCAAATTCTGAAATTATATTTTATGCACCTTTTGTCACACCAACCATTTTATATTATGTCACAAAGACAAAATCAATGTATCTCAGTACATCAGAAAACAGCTGTTGAAATAAAATAGGTTTTCTTTTTAAGAAAATTGAACAGACAAGCCATACCAAAAAGTACTGGAGTTAACTCTAAGCATTTGGTTTTCAGATAACAGGTCCTCATGGGGGTAAAAGGCTTTTTAAGCAAAGGGGAAAAAAAGACAATTTATTTGTATTTCTCTGCTCTTACCAGTGGACGATGAAACAATAAGACAGCCATGGTATTGATTTCGAACAAGATGTTTTGCCATGGCGTCTGAGCCCGTAGAATCAGCTTCAAATGGACAGTGAGTACACACCAGTTTGACATCTCTGCAACAATATGAAGTACATAACTCTTTGAAAACAAGTTCTTAATCATATGAAAGGATAATTTGTCAGCTCACAAGACTTGGCAGTTGGGATTACCCGAGGCAATTGCATTTGTATAGGTTCATAACAGCATGGACTGGCTGATATAATACATCATTTCAATGAGCTGGTTTAAATTTCCATTGGGCACCTATTAGCCTGCAATACTTAAGTTAGCAACCCTAAATTTGACAACTTGAGATTCCAGGTAAAATCAAGTTCTCAGCTTTTGCTGTCATTCTACTTTGACCACATTACAATAGGATAAGCGAATAATAAATATATGAAGGTATATCTCACAAATTAGAACACAAGAGCGAATGGAAATAGATGGACAAACAGAAGTCCAAGTAGATGTCTTTGCACAATTCTCAGATTTTTCAAATCCAGAATCATGCTCCAGTAAAGTTATTCCACATGACAATTAACCCATTATGATACAACTGCACATAACAATTAGTTCTAAGCATCTACAAGGATTGGTGACAGAACTCCACAGAGAAGAGTTATGAACCAAAACGTGCTGCTACAACTCTGCAAAGGTTTTAGACTGCATTTAAAGTACCAGATTTTCTACCTGCCACATAAACACAGAGCTCTGTCTTGCACTTTTTTGGGCAAATGGTCAAACTTTTGTGAAGAACTAACAGAACACCTTTCAGAAGTGCTGCAGAGTGGGACTTGGTGGGTAATGACCATCTTTACTGCACGCTTTAGATTTACCAAGTTTAGAAACAAAACATATATTTTTGTAAAATTCTGCCAAGAAGATTGCAATATTCCATAAATAAATAGAACAAACTCATACTAAATTGCTGTGCACACCCCCAACCCATCCTACTCAGACTCTGATGTAATCTATGTACATACATAACAACACCTGGACAATTTCCAGGTTGGTCGGATAAACGGCAAGTAATATGCCCACCATACAAGTATTAGGCAATGGCAACCTCCAACAAGAGAGAATCTAATCATCAATCCTTGACATTCTATGACATTACCACTGCTGAATCCTCCACTATCAGCATTCAGGAGGTTACCATTGATCAGAAACTGAAATGGATCAGTCATGTAAATACTGTGGCAACAACAGCAGATGCATTGAATAATTTACTTTTTGTATTTCCAATACTGGTCTACCATTTACAAGACACAAGAGTGGTATGACGGAATACTTCTGACTTGACTGCATAAATGCAGCTCCAACATCTCTCAGGAGTCAAGAAACTTGGCATCATCCAAGTCAAAGCAACCAACTTTACTGCCACCCTGTTCACCAGTTTCAACATTCACTCCCTTCACCACTGAGAAACAGTGGCAGCAGTGTACACTATCACCAAAGCTCCTCCAATGGTAACTTTCAACACTCCCCCCCCCCCCCCCCATAACCTATACCACCTAGAATGATACAGGCAGAAGCATGGGTACACACCACCAATAGGTTCCCTTCAAAAGCACACACAATCTTAACTGCATATCATTGCTCCTTCATTGTCACTGGATTAAATTCCTGTGATTCCCTCCCTAACAGTACCATGGGTGTCCCAACACCCCATGGCTGCAATGGTTCAGGACAGTTAACCACCATCTTCTCCACTGCATTTAGGGACGGGCAATAAATGCTGATCAAGCCTGTGACACCTACATCCTGTGAGCAACCAAAAATAATTCACAGAGGAAATGACAGTGAAACTGAGTGAAGACTTCCTGATCTCTGCAACCATTAAAATCAACCTTTCTTAACAAAGTTGTCTATCTGTTCTTCACCGTGCAAACTAAGGTAGCATCTGCCCACCAACTACACAATTCAGTTTGAACTTAATTAGCTCATTGGTTTTGTTTTCTATCAGATGGGGTAATATCAACTTCACAAAGCTTTATCATTACTTTTCTCATCATTTGTTAGCTCATTGAATTATCTTGAGGATCAGGCTTTACACAAAGTTCACATACCAGAAGCAAATTCCCATTCTCTTAAATGGGCCAAATGGAGGATTATTACAACTATTATTTTCTCAGTGACATTTTAAGTTTCAAAATTATATTAATTTTTCCTACCTCAACTTGTTTGAAAATTCTCTGAACATCAAAAATTTCTTCTTACTTGGGACAGTATGAAATCTGCAAAATAGAACATATTAGAAGATGACATAGGTATATTTTAGAAAATAATCCAATTTGATTTCCTCAATTATACATAACTGAGATAATAAATGATTAAAATGTTAACTCCAAAAGTAAAATCTTATTTATGAACAAAGAAATTAACATGATATATTTATGTTTTCAGTTTGTCAACAGCTGACTCCCAGAAAGTAAAACTCATTGAACAACATTCCCCATTTAGTGTTTTTTGTTGGTATTTGATTTCTTGTTTGAGTGTAAAATATAGTTAAATCAGCAGGAAAAAACTGGGCTGCCAAAAATTGTGAAAATTAGTAAAAACAATTTGCTTTGGATGTTACATGGGACACAGAAACAAGCGAACCTAAACAGCAGAATAATTAGTGAAATTGATTAACACAATTCTTATCTGGACAGATTTTTACTTCACATCAATACGGATTTTTACGGATTTTTATTAGTAGTAAAATCACATGTATTTATCATTGTGGTTCTGACTATTGACCTGCACGACAATAACAATTGTTCGAAGTTAAGACAACGGACAATGACAAGCTTCCATCAAGTAAAGTCTTATTTTCTCCTCCCTGGACACAGCAAAGCAAGTGTCAAAGATGACGAATAATTAGACAATTTAGCCATGGATAGATACTCGACCTCCTGCTCATTTTCTCATCATTCCAGGCAAGGCGGTCCTTTGGGAACTCTCTCAACTAACACCCTCATCTTACCATCCCCCGGATGACCTGCCTTTGCAACAGACAAGAAAGAAGCTGGTTTCCTGGCTGAATAATGAGGGCAACCATCCAACCAGTTTGGCAGGGGCTCCAATTACCCCAAACTGACCCTCTGACTCCTCAATCTCCCCACTCACCCTGCGACAAGCAAAAGAAAATGACCTACCTTCTCACCAATGAATTCCCCAAGGAGTTGACTTTTGACTGATGGTCTCCAGGACTCAGAAACTGCCAGCCTCCAATTGGTTGGCAGCCTCTGGACAGCCAGGATGGCACTATCATGCCACTGCCAAGATACTTGCTGAATCTCACTAACTGGCTCTGGTGTGCCAACGGTTAAGTTTGCTCAGCATTAGGGGTGGTGAGTTGGTTCACACAATACACACTGGCGTATTGTGACTGGTGTGTGACTGAAGTTACAGTCAATGTTGACCTCAATCTTAAGAGGACCACTGACGTCAATGCAATCATTGTACCCTAGCCAACCAGGAGTCAAAGACTACCATTTGTTGTGCCATTTGGTCCTCTCATCTTGAAGGCCAAGATCCACACCCTTAATTTTTGATTGAGAAAGGAATGAAGACTAACTATACCCATGCATCAAGTCCATTGCAAGTGCAAGAAAACACTTTTAACATGTATACTCAGCCTGCAATATATACATACATTCCTTGCACCTGACTTCTGATAAGATGATAAATTATACATGAAGGGAGAAATTTAGCAACTTGTGGAGGGTTTTATTTTTCTACACCTCTTCATTTAACTTGCCTATTTTTGATAGTGGAAACTGATAAAAATTTATTTTAATAACCCCTAAAATGTAACACAGTACTCAATTTTGGATGAAAACATAACCAAAAAGATATCCTACCTCTTCAAGTGAGCCACATAAGATCTGTTGCAGCTACTTCTGAATCGACAATAAGAGCAATGGGCATAAGTAGAAAAGTGATTGGCAAATACTTTAATTTCTGAGTCACACTCAATACATTTGTGAACCCCAGAATCGGCCCTGTAAATAATCAAAATATATCGCAGTTAAGAGTGGGAAATTCAAAAGTAGTAATTAAATTCCAGAAGTGTCTTTTTGAGAAAGCATCACAACCAAATGTACCTTTTGTTAAAACAGTTCAGAATAGGATAAATCTTAAAACTGCCACAACCTCATTATTTCGACATTAAAAATTAGTATGCCAACACCTGAATTCTCTATTTAAGTGCCTGGGATTCTTCATGCCCTGTTCTATCACATGAACAGCAAAAAGGTAGATTGGTGCTCCAGTCAAGAAATTGCACTTCAACCAACACAGTGAAAAACTGACCAATTAGCCATTTATTATTTTTGTTTGCAAGATCTTGATAAATAAGGGAGTCAAAGGGTATTGGTGATAAGCAGGGAAACCAGAGCTGAAGCCACAGCCATGATAATCAACCCAACTATCGCAGGCCTCTGTGGTAAAGATCCACTACCCCCCAAAAACATTTCCCATCTGAAACAAGCAACTCCTTACTCTGAATTGTATCCTGAGGTCCTTAATTCACCCATAAGGGGAAACAACCTCTCCAAATCTACCATGTCAAGCCCCCTAATAATCTAAGCTTCAATAAGGTTGCCTCTCATTCTTCTAAACTTCGATCAGTCAGAACACAACCTATTTAACTTTTCTTCAAAAGATAGTCCTTCCATACCAAGATCAACCTAGTGAACCTTAGAATCATAGAATACCTACAGTGTGGTAACAGGCCCTTCGGGGCGACAAGTCCACACTGATCCTCCAGAGAGTAACCTACCCAGACCTATTCCCCTTTCCTATTACTCTACATTTACCCCTGACTAACGCACCTAACCCACACATCCCTGAACACTATGGGCACTTTAGCATGGCCAATTCACCTAACCTACACATCTTTGGATTGTGGGAGGAAACCAGAGCACCCAGAGGAAACCCATTTAGACATAGGGAGAATGTGCAAACTCCACACAGACAGTCAACCGAGGCTGGAATTGAACCTGGGTCCCTGGCGCTGTGAGGCAGTAGTGCTAACCACTGAGCCACCATGCCCACCCCAAACATTCTCTTGACTGCCTCCAATGCCAGTATATCTTTCCTTTAAAAAAGGTACCAAAACTGCTCACAGTATTCCAGGTATGGTCTGACTAATACAGTTGTATAGTCTTTGCAAGTTCTCCCTGTATCTATACTCCATTCCCTTTAAAATAAAAGCCAACATTCCACTAGCCATCCCTGTTGCCCACTGAAATTAGAGACCAGCTTTTTGAGTTTCATGCATTAGGAACCACGTCACTGTTGCAGCTTTCTGAAGTCTTTCTCTATTTATGTAATAGTCAGCTCTTCTGTTCTTCCTGTCAAAGTGCATAACTTCACATGTTCCCTACATTATATTCCATCTGCCAAGTTTCTGCCCATTCACTTAACACCTATCTCTCTGTAGACTCCTGATGTTATCCTCACCACTTGCCAATCTGCTTTTGTCTCATGTGCAAACTTGGCGATACTACTTCAACTTCCAAATCCACATCATTAATACCTGTTGTAAATAATTGTGGCCCCAGCAATGATCCTTGTGGCACTCCTTTAATAGGAGGTTGCCACATTGGAAGTGCTCCCTTTATCCAAACTCTCTGTCTTCTATTAATTAGCCAATCTTCTTATTCTTGCTAATATACTATCTCCAACAACACAAGCTCTTAACTTATTATAAGCAGTATGTTATCAATGCCTTTTGACAATCTATCTATATTAAGTCCATTGGTTACCCTTTATTTTCCCTGCTTGATAACTCCTCAAAGAACTATAATAAACTTGTCAGGCATGATTCGCTCTTCATGAATCCATCCTAACTCTGCTTGGTTATATTATTGCTTCTAAAAGCTCTGATAGCACATCCTTTAGAGGAGACACAACATTTTCCTAATGACAATTTTTAACATGATTGGCCTATAGTTCCCTTTTTCTTATCCCTGTCTTCCTCCTTTTTGAATAATGTGTTTTACTGGCAGTTTTTCAATTGTCTGTGATTTTTCCAGAATTGAAGGATTCTTGGAAGATTATTATCTGTGCATCTGCTATCCTTTTATCCCATTGATTTAGTCATTTTGGAATGCTTTATTGTTCTCTAATGTGAAGACTGATGCAGAATATTTGTTCACCTCTCAAGGTACCAAATGGCCTATTCCTTCAGCTTCATACTTATGGATGTAAGTTTGCTCGCTGAGCTGGAAGATTCATTTCCAGACATTTCGTCACCATACTAGGTTACATCATCAGTGAGCTTCCAGTAAGCACTGGTGGTATGGCCTGCTTTTTATTTATGTGTTTAGACTTCATTGGGTTGGAACCTCAATCTGAGCTACAAATCTTCTCAAAGCTCATTAACGTCATACTTATTATCTTACTCCATGGAAAAGAAAAGCATAACCATATGTCAATGATGCTTTCATTTTTCCTTACATTACCAAATAGATTTAACTTAAGACAAAGATGTCAGAAACTTACACTCTCAGTAGAAAATTTCACTACAAACAATGAAAGAGATCAAATAGATTGAGGGAGGGAGTTAATTCAGGTCTCATATTTTTCAGTAAAATGAATGCAAAGAATGAATAGGAATTATTCATTTAACTTTATGCAGCCTTATTTATGTATTTTTAAGGCACTAAAATAAAGTTAATGTGCAAATAACATAGAACATTTACCTGAATGATCGCAGTACCAAATTGGCAGATTTGGTTATTCTTTTATTGGGTAGACTTGGTTTCTTTTCCTCTTGCTTAACGTACGGTGATGGCAGTGAAGTTGTTGCAGTATTAACTTGGTTTATAGTTGGTAACTGCGATTTAGTTATGGATGATGAGCACTGGAGTGCAGTTGCAGTGTTAGTTGAAGGCATGGAAGATGATCCCACCTGATAAGGTGTCATGGAAGCACGAATAGTAACCTGTTATATTAAGAAACATATATTTTAGAAGACTATAGAAAACTCCCCAACCAAGAAACATTTTCAATCCATGAATGTAATTTTTCAAACCATTAGATAACATGATTGGGTCAGATTAAAGGGCTTATCTTATGAACAAAGGCTGAATATATGCAATGAAATTTAAAAGAATCAAAAGGTGATGTTACAGACCTTGAGGGGACTGGTTAGGGTGGACAACAAGAGGAAGTTTCCTCTTGTGGGGAATCTAAAACTAGGGGATGCAGCTTAAGAACAAGAGACGAACAAAACCAGAAAGTGCTGGAGAAACTCAGCAGGTCTGATAGCACCTGTCGAGAGAAAAACTAAGTTAATATTCTGAGTCTAGTGACCCTTCCTAAGAACTGAAGGCAGCTGGGAAAGAATGGTATTTATGAAGATGGGGTCTGGGGAAATCGAGCAAACCTGATTGATGAAGACAGTGCCCAGCAAGAAAGGAGCAAGTGGGAAGCAAACAATGAAATTGTTGATAGCAAGCCAGGGAAGAGGAGAAACTGAATAGATGCTAACAGGGACTATAAGAATTGAAAATGGGTTGGCTATGCTGACAGCAATCCATTGGCCAGAACCTGGAGGTGGGTAACTAACATTCAATAACAGAATCTCAGGCATGGAAGGAGCCGTTCATGTTTTGAAATTGTTAAACTCAAATGTTGAGTCCTGAAAGTTGTGTAGTGCTTAAGCAGAAGATGAAGTTGCTACTCCTCCAGCTTGCCAGGCACTTTGCTGGACCATTGTAGCAGAGCTCAGACAAAAAGTCTGGCTAGGAACACAATGACGTGTTGAACTGGCAAGCAACTGGAAGCTCGGGATCATTTTTATGGATTGAGTGCAGGTCCTCAGTGACGCCGTCACCCAGTTTTTATTTCATCTCCCCAGTGTAGATAGAGCACAGAGTGAGCAGAAAATACAACAGATGAGATTGAATCAAGTGCAGGTAAATGGAGTCTTCACCAGGACATTGTGCCTGGGGCCTTGGATGATGAGAAAGGAGGATATACATAAAAGCAAGTGTTGTACCTTCTGTGATCGCATGGGAAGGTGTTATGGAGTTAACAGCTGGTACTTGGAGTGGAGGAGTAAACCAGGATGTCACAGAAGTTCCTGTTGGATGCTGACAAGGATGGGGAAGGGAATGTGTGCATAGTGGTGATATTCTGCTGGAATAATAAAGTCATACAGATGTACAGCACAGAAATAGACCCTTTGGTCCAACTCGTCCATGCTGAACAGATATCCTAAATTAATCTAGTCCCATTTGCCAGCACTTGGCTCATATTCCCTTGAACAATTCCTGTTTGTATACCCATCTAAAAGCTTTTTAAATGTTGTCCCAGCCTCCACTTCCTCTGGCAGCTCATTCTGTACATGCACCACCTTCTGCGTGAAGAAGTTGCTCCTCAGGTCCATTTTAAATCTTTCCCCCTCACCTTAAACCTATTCCCTCCAGTTCTGAACTTCCCCATCTTGTCTATTTACCCTATCCATGCCTCTCATGATTTTATAAACCTCTATAAGGTCACCCCTCAGCTGCCGACGCTCCAGGGAAAACAGCCCCGGCCTATTCAGCCTTCCCCTACAGCTCAAATCCTCTACCCTGGCAACATTCTTGCAAATCTTTTCTGACCCCTCTCAAGTTTCACAACGTCCTTCATATGGAGGAGACCAGAATTGCACACAATATTCCAAAAGCGGCCTAACCAATGTCCTGTATAGCTGCAACATAACGTGGAGGTGGTCAGAAATGGTGGCTTATGATCAAAGACTGGTGGGATGACATGGGGAACCCTATTGTTGTTGTGGTAGGGGAGGGAAGGAGTGAAAACAGAAGCGGGAAATGGCTCACACACAGCTGAGGGCACTGTGACCACCATGAGGAATCCTCAATTGAGGAAAAAGATGGATAAGTCTGAGGCACAGAAGGTGGCAATCAGAACAGATACACATATGGTCAGAGAGTCCCACAGCATAGAGACAGGCCCTTTGGCCCAAACTGGTCCATGGCCAACCAAAATGTCCATCCATACTAACCCCATTCCCTTTTAGTCCTTTCCAATTCATGCAATTGTCCAAATGCCTTTTAAATGTTGTTAATGTACCTGCCTCAACCACTTCCACTAGTAGCTCATTCCATATGCGTACCATCCTCTGTGTAGAAAAAAAGTTGCCCTTCAGGTTCCCTTTTATTCTTTCCCCACTAACTTTAAACTGATGCCCTCTAGTCCTCATTTCCCCAGCCCTAGGAAGATGACTGCGTGCATTAACGGTATCCATGCCTCTCATGATCTTATCCACTTCCATAAGGTCCCCCCTCAGTCTCCTACACTCTAAACAAAAAAGTCCTAGCTTGTTCAACCTCTCCCTGTAACTCAGACATTTGAGTCCAGGCAACATCCTTGTAAATTTCTTCTGCACTCTTTCCAGTTTAATAATATCCTTCCTATAACAAGGTGACCAAACTTGAACGCAATACCCCACCAACGTCCGGTATAACTACAACATAACTTCCCAACCTCTGTACTCAATGCCCTAAGTGTTCCTTCCAAATTGTCTGGATCAGTTGTTGAAAAATTGATAAAATTTGATGGCAAGTGCCTTCTTGGTAAAACAGAATAGTTTAGCAATGATGAAATGAACAACTATGAGAGGGACCACAGATACATTGACAAGACCAGATAAGGACAGCATGTTTTCTTCCCTAAACCATAATCATGAACTATTATGACAACAAAATGAAATTATTCAGTCTGACAGCTTCATAGTAACTTCCATTGAAATATTATAGAGTTAATTGTAGTTATTTTTAAGGAAATATAGGAGAATCTCGATTATCCGAACAAGATGGGCGGGGCACTATTTCGTTCGGATAATCGATAATTCGGTTAATTGATTTAATGCCTTTCCTCCGGTGCTTGGAGTTTTTAAAGTCTGCTCCAGTTCAGGAGACTGCAGCAGCTTACAGCGTGAGGCCCCGCCCCCACCCCATTCCCACCCCTGTCCAATACCGTCCCCCCGCCCCCGTCCAATACTACCCCCCTCCCAACACCGCCCCCGTCTGCCCCCACCCCCATCCCTCTCCAGGGCAGTCGGACTGTACACCAACAGCTGCCTTTGTTAGGTAAGTTTCCAAATAGCACACACACACAACATTTTACTGCGACTTTTTGAGAGGTTCCACCTCTGCCCTGTACAGGACAATGTTAGAGAGATTATCTGAGGAATGGGGGGATTTAGGGTACACCCCTGTGTAGAACTCCAGGGAAAGTGTGGGGGGGGGGTGAGAGAAAGTGCGGGAGGTCAGTCATTTAGAGACGGTGCCTATTTAATCACTGTAAATAAAAGACGATCACTGTTGGAAACACGTCTTTGATGTAATGTTTCTGTCGGGACCTCGAGATCTCCTTCCGATAATCCGATTTTTCGATAATTGGTATTCAGATAATCGAGGTTCCCCTGTAGTACAAATTATTAAACTGCTATGGTTTTTAAGTCAAGGTTACTAGTCCAGTAACAGAAACACAGCATTACCGTACTTGTTGCTTGATCAGGATGGCTATGCAGCATATTATTTTGCTACTAGTGAGCATGTTTATCTAACTGGCACCTTTCAAAAGTGGCGACAAGGGCTGCCAAGTATATCCTCTGATCTGTAAAAGGTTAAACTATATCAGCTGATCTTGAGGTCAAATAAAAGGCAATGATTTTTCTGCAAACTGGTGGTTGCTTCTATATCCAGAAACATTACAAGGTCAAAAACTAGTATGACTGGCATCCTCTTTTAAAATGTGAAAATATTTTTCTGTCTTTGTAAAGTAGTTTAATTGTATTGATTGTCAGTTGCACCAAAAATATTGAAAATTACACAACATAATATGTTTAAAATACTGCGTAGATAATACTATACAAGGACCAAAGATATTTTTCAAACCTAGTTCCTGCCAAAAAGATTATGAACTGCTGGATAAGTTTCATAAGCTGCACTTGATCCAGCCTGTCAGATGTGCACCACAGCTGCCTGAAGTTGTTATTTCAATTCTCTTTCTTCTTCCATTTAATGTTCACGTAAAACCCTTCCAAACTGAAAAGTGTTTGAGGCAACAAGAAAGAAGTAGACTCTGGGCTACCTCACATCACTCTGGAAGTCAATACACAACTAAAAATGAGAATGCAAGCTGCAGGTGACACATCTTTCACTTTAAATTCCAGAGCTTTTTTTGCTTCAAGAACAATATATTTGTGGATTAAAACAGTTTCAAAGAGATGACAACTATTGTATATCATATATCATATAGCATTTAAAATTTATCAACTAACACTATTTTTTCCTTTGGTCACTCATGTCAGGGGATGAATTAATGCACGGAGTTGCACGATATTGTCGGTAAAAATATTGCTGGGCAGCGGTTTATGCTCTTCAAACGTATCATTTAAAATTCAAGCTCCAATTGCTGAAAAGGACAACCTGAGCAAGTTCAGCATTCTCAGATCTTAAGATATGTTCAGAGGTGCAAAAATTATGGAACTAGATGAGCAGTGCTGTAGAGTTACATGCTACTGAATTTTCCTTCAGGAAGAGAAAAACACAAATTGCATTCTGATTCAAAACCCAAGTACTTATGTGACTGAAGAAAAGTGCAAGCTTCACATGCATGTAATGTTATATCAAGGATGTTCAAAGTGACTTCATCAGCAGTCCATTTTCTGTGCCTTTGCAAATTATAAATAAAGCCTGACAAAGTTAAAATCGAATGTTTATTTGAAACATTTAACATCAAACTAAACAGTAATATTAACAGAAATATTCAACAATCGTTACATTCTGCAGTAACTCTATCTACCTTTGTTCCAGGAGGTAGACCTTCTAGCTGCATAGGTTTCCGAAATGTCCTATGATGTTGAGTTTTATGATCCAGTTTTTCTTTACAGGTCAAGAACTGAAGCTTACACTTGCTGCAACGGTAGACTCCTTTTTTCTGGACAAGAAACAAAAATTTTAAGGAACTTCTTTTAAAATTAGAATATAATGAGGTGAAATTTACATAATTCACAGAGCTGGTTGGTGTAATAAAAACATGAGTACTTAGAAAGGGGAAGGATTGTCTTTCATTTAAAATACTTGCTTTTGAGTTTTACATTCCTTAGTTTGAACAAAACATCATTTGACCTGTACCTCTAAAGTGACATTCTTTCCAGTTCAAGTTTGGACAGCTCAGTGGTTAGCACTACTGCCTCGCAGCACTAAGGATTCTTGTTCAATTCCAGCAGGAGGGGTGCTCATAACTACCTCTCCAAACATTTTTACCCTACTGCCAATCTCCTTTAACCCCATTACCCTGCACATTACTTAAATAAAAACAAACATCTAATTCCCTCTTCAGTACCTCCTTTAGAATAATACACCTCAGTACCTCCTTTCGAATAATACCATTATTTTATATTTCCTCTACTCATTTTTCTCAGCTCTATCATTCAAAAACTTTGAAACCATTCCACACACCCAAATTGAGGTCATTAGTATACAATCAAGAAAAACAGTAGTTCTAGTACAAACAATGAAGAACTCTGCTGTACATTTTCCTACAATCCAAAAAGAAACATTCACCGCGACTCTGAATTTCCTGTTACTTAGTCAACTTTGTGTACATCTAAACATTTCTCTTTTTATTATGTGCCTTTTAGAAGTCCAAATGCACATTAGTTAGGGGAAATGTAAAGGGGAAATAGGTTAAGGGAATAGGGTGGGATACTCATCGAAGGGTTGGTGTGGGCCAAATGGCCTGTACAGTGTAGGGATTCTATGAAATAAGTTAGCAGGACTTGATATGGTCCATTCAAGGATACTGAAGATGCAAACTTGGAAATTGCAGAGGCATTGACTATAATTATGAAGCGTTCTTTAGACTCAAATGCCAGAGAACTGGACGCATTATGCCACTGTTCAAACAAAAAAAGGTGCAAAAATAAAATAGGAGCAAATACAAGTTAGTCTGTTTAACTTTAGTGGTGATTAAATTTTCTGAAATAATAATCCAGGTCAAAATTAGTTACATGGATAAATTTAGGTTATTTAAGAAAAACCAACATCGACTTATTAAGGGAAAGTCATATTTAACTAACTTGAATTTTGGGCCAAGCTGTTGATGCGGTGCATGTGGTCTTGCAAAAGGCACTGGTTAAAAGCTGCATAACTGACGTGAGCAAAGTTACAGCTTAAGGAAGAAAAGGACAGTAGCAATGTGGTTACAAAATTGACCAAGTGACAGGAAAAAGGAGCAATTAATGAATATTTTTTGGGCTTGGAAAGTGTGTAGTAGAGTTTCTCAGGGATTGGTGCTGGGAGTGTTGCTTTTCCTCATACTAATGACCTAGATTTTGGTAAACAGGCGCAATTTCAAGGCTTGCCATTGATATGAAACTTGGAAGCATTGTGAACTATTAGCAGGATTGTGTAGAACTACAAAATAACATAAGTAGATTGGCAGAGTAGGCAGATGGGAGATGAAGTTCAACGAGAAGAAATATGAAGTGTTTCATTTTAGATCAGAAGAATAGAGAAACAATTTGCCAAGTAGAATATAATTAAAACAGAAGCAGAAGGACCTGTCTGTATTGAAGGTGGCATGACCAGTTGGGGAAGAGTTAAAAAACACGGATGGTAACTTAATTAGAGCATGGAGTACAAAACAAAGAGGTTATATTAAAAGTTGTTGAAGACATCACTGTGCACCCGCATTCAGGCATTGCCTCTTCAGGAAAACTGTGAAGGCACTAGAAAGAATGTAGAAAAAGGTTCTTGAGAATGGTTCCAAAGATGAGGAACTTTGGTTATGAAGACAGATTGGAGAAGTTTGAACTGTTCTAGAAGTTTTGATGGAGGTATTCAAAGTAATGAAAGGCCCTGACAGGTATGATAAACTGTACTCACTCATGCAAGGATAGAGTATGTAAGGGCACAATTTCAAAGTAATTAGCACAAGCAATATCAAGAAAGAATCATGCAGCAAGTCGTTCAGATCTGGAATAACTACTTGCTCTCTACGCTTCCAACAGACTGAAATATGCTGAATTATACTATGCTAGTTTACAGGAGAAAAACACCACTTTATTACTTAATTTTCTCTTATACAGATGTTTCAGATTACAAAATCCCAAGGTCTATAGATGGTGTATACTACAAAGTATGATTTTCCCAGATTAAAGGAACTTGTGGACTTAAATTGGGAAAGAACTTTTAAAAAGAAAGGATTATTGAACGAATACTGCAGTGTTTGAAAGCAAATAACCTGACCCTCATTGTGAGTACTGTTTACACAGTTGCTTATTCAAGCAGTAGTTGAAGTATAGTTTGCAGATGAGCTGAACGCAGAAGGGTCTGTACAAATGGAGATTCAGCTAACAACAAACTAATTAGTCTGTGGAAAAGTGATCAATTATCAATGACAGAGGCGTTCTGCCTGCCAACGACAACGTGATTGGTTCTCAGGTAGCTTAACAGATGAGGGTGAACAAGATTGAGACTAACCCATCAGATCTCCTCCAGCTCAGGAGTCCTCTGCAGCACAAGTAATTTTAAGCCTAAAGAAAATCTGTTTATCAATTCTTCTATAGTTACGATAAGCTGTGGCTCTTAACTAATAAGTCCGAGATCTTTCTTAAGTGTGAACCAGTCATACGATGCCTCTTGCAAATCCATGAAAGGTAAACTGAGAAACAGTGAATCATCTCAGCAGATAGGGTAAACAGAGACGACTGAACTGTTTTCTCAGTTTTCCCTCTGTCCGTAACACCCATGTTTCTTCCTGTCTGTATAAGGGGAAGGTTATGAAGAGATTAGAGTTTTTATGACTCGACAATTGTTTAGCTGTATCTAGAATCTATTTACTCATAATAAATAGTAAATCTTGTTCGCTGCAGAAACATGCTCTGAGATGTCAACCAGGATCTGAAAATCAGGTAAACTGAGGAATTCGTGTGTACTTTTCAAAATCTTTAACTTTTGTAATGACTTCAGGAATAGCAGGCCTTGATTTTCAGCATGCTACCCCAGCAAGGCAAAACATGGATGAAAACTATAAAGTCAGTACAACTTAAAGGCAAAATTTCTCCTGCAAATTATGATTTGTGCTTTAGTGTGCAAACAATAAAATAACCAGCATATGTTAAAACTTTGTGTGTGGTGAAGCTACTGCCATCTTCTCAATGGCACTAAGTAATAAAGTTTCATCAATCTGAGGCAAGTTTTTAACTGAACACCGCATTCTAAAATTGGCTTCTGATAATGCTGACTTCTCAAGTTGCACAGCTATGAGCTACAAATAGATTTCTCTGCTGACAGTGACGAAGTAAGATGTTCAATACAGTACACCTAACAATGAACATAAAAAACAACAATAATGCTGTAACTGAATACTGACCTACTTTTTCCCTTAAAGTCATTCCTTCATATCTGCCAGTTTCTCATTCTCTACCACATCTATGGAAAGAGAGCAATTTTTCTGAGCTAATTCCCTCAATTGACGCTAATCACGAGAGTTATTCTTTTCCAAGTAGTCAGCAAGTTAACATAGATGTAAAACAGTTGTCATATAATTAATTATCCATTCTCAAAGCATGACTACAAAAATACATTTATGAAGTCATGAATGTGCATCAATGCTAATACTGTACCTGATGTCTCATGTAATGCTGAACATAAGCATTTCCACTTTTAATGACCTTAAGGCAAAAAGGGCAAAGCAACTGCTTGGTATTTTCATGAACAACGCGGAAATGGTTATCAACATCTGAATACACTGATGAGCGGTAGTTGCATACCTAAAATGGAGTAAAACAAAGGGAATATACTGTGATTTTTAACAAAAACGTTTAAATGTTCTTTTACAAAAAGCAGCTGAAAAATTACCTGACAAACATATGGCATTTCCCCTGGTTTATGATTGTCTTTCATATGTTGCAGAAGTACTTGCTCAGATTCATAGGACAACTCGCAAATTTTGCAAATTGCTAGAAGGCAACCAAAGCACAAGAATACAACAAATTACACAAGATTTGCTTCTGCAGGTATTTTCCAACTTATAAATTTTGCTACAATAAAAGAGAGATAACAGATGGGTTGCATCATCCAACTTGGAAGAATCTGATGGAACAAAATATTTATTTTAAATGTTACCAAATTCCTGTGCATTCCTCAAAGTTGTGGTGTTTTTATTTGCATCAACTTTGTTATGAGTAAAATTAAGACTTCTAACCTATTAATCCCATTAACATCACTATTAATCCCACTAAACCACAAACAATTTCTTCCTTCTTTTCCTTCTGCTTGGATTCAGCCTTTATATATTTGAGGCACATACAGTAACCTCCCCAGTGTATGGTACATATGGGTAATGGGGGCTGCCCGTGACCCATATCTGCAGTTGCATGATAAGAACTGGTAGTGTTTGGGAGAATGCAACATATTGCTACCAGAAGATGAACGTACATTTTAAAATCGAGAAGCTAGGGCAGCTCATAAATACTGGTATAACTGGCTGCGATAGATGATTCTGTCTTTACTGATAAAGTAAATCTTGAACAAGCTTTTATACAGCATCTGATCCCTTCCAATTGCTGAAGTCCCTGCTGTCCAGATCCCAAGCATCTGAAATTGGAATCTAAGATTCAATGGGGAATTCAGATGCTTGGGATCTGTGGAACGGGGAAAATCTGCATTATCAGAAGTATTTAAATTATTTTCTTTGTAGAACTAGTTGTGTTGCACTATGATTTAAAAGCTATTTCCTTTGTATTTCCCACATTCTTTTTTTGCAAGGTGATTTACCTTTGAATCTCCAAAATGTATTTCTCCAATACATTGCAGATTTTCTCCAACATACTTTGCAGTTCTTATTCATCAAGTGCAATTTTATTTAAACCGACTTTATTTGGATTCATCTCCCTTCTTCCAAGCAATATCTGATTTACAGCAAGTTCAGTTATCTCAATATAACATCTTTACCAACATACAAGGTCAGATTAGATCAAAAGTGTTTGTCTAGCTGATTCTCTCCAATATGCCTTTTGCAAAACAGTATCACAGCATGCATTCTCATGTGCAAGAATAAACTGAGCATCAAATGCAACATAATATTACATTCCACCACCTTTAAAAATCAATCTCTCCATGAACCAGACCTTTTAGATACTTAAAGACACTGAATTCAAACCACAGAAACAGCACCATTCACAAAAGTGAGCTGGAATTAAGATCCTATCAGATATTGGTAGTCTGCAACCTAATCTCTGCCTGATAGCATCATGAGGGATGTACAATGTTCTTTACTAATATTTCATTTAGTGGTGACATGGTGATTTTATTCAAATTTGGGCAACAATCACAGCTTCATATTATCCTTTCACTTCTGGGATCCAAATTTGAATTTAGCAGACATGTGAAGATGAAAATCTACTTTTTTTGTTGACCAGAAGAAATCCACATGAAATGGGTTTGGTTAGAGTATCATGCCCCCCATGGTTTTATACACCTCTTTAAGATCACCCCTCAGCCCCCAACACTCCAGGAAAAACACAGAGTGCAATGTATTTTTAGGCAGACTTAGAGTCATAGAGATGTACAGCATAGAAATTAGGTTCTTGATGTTATTGCACCCATCATACAAATATTAATTTACAACAAATTTCAACAGCAAGGTATTTGAGAAGAAAATACTCATACTAGTTAAACAAGTTCAAGTTGAAGCAACATTTCCACATCACAGTAAAGTAAATCCAAAGGTGACACTGGATACCCAAAATGGACAAACATTCAATTGCTGACTATATTGACAATCTAACTGAACTTTTCTGTTCTCAAAGTAAAGAAGGTCATGTTACAAACAACTTTCAACAAATAATAATACTGATAATGCAACCAAAGTTTTCCAACTAATTTAAGATATCCTTCTAAAAAGTTAAACGTTCCAAAACTACAAGAGTCAACTCATCCATGCCGACCAGATATCCTAACCTCATTTAATCCCATTTGCTAGAACTTAGTCCATATCCTCCTAAACCCTTCTTATTCATATAGCCATCCAGATGCCTTTTCAATGTTGTAACTGTCCCAGGCTCCACCACTTCTTCTGGCAGCTCATTCCACCCACGCACCACCCTGTGTGTGAAAAAGTTATCCCTTAGCTCCATTTCGAATCTTTCCCCTCTCACCCGAAACCTATGCCCTCTAGTTCTGGATTCCCCCAGTTCAAGAAAAAGACCTTGTCTATTTACCCTATCAATGCCCCCCATGGTTTTATAAACCTCTTTAAGATCACCCCTAAGCCCCAACACTCCAGGAAAAACACAAAGTTCAATGTATTTTTAGGCAGACTTAGAGTCATAGAGATGTACAGCATGGAAATACACCTTTTAATTCAATTTGTCCATGCCGACCAGATATCCCTACCTAATGTAGTCCCACTTGCCAGCACCCGATCCTTATCCCTCCAAATCCTTCCTATTTATATACCTTTCCAGATGCTTTTTAAATGTTGCAATTGTAATAGCCTCCACCACTTCCACACACGCATCATCCTCTTTGTGAAAAGGTTGCCCCTTAGGTCTCTAATATATCTTTCCCCCCTCACCCTAAACCTATGCCCTCTAGTTCTGGACTCCCCCACCCCAGGGGAAAGACTCATGATTTTTATAAACCTTTTCTGCATTATCTTGGTTTTAGTATTAACTGAAGAAATACCAATGGATGAAGATTTAAAGGTACTAGAACATTGTGGAGGTGTATGTCATTTGCTGGGCCAGCATTTATTGCCTATCCCTAGTTGTCCTTGGAAAGGTGGTGGTGAATTGCCTTCTTGAACTATGTAGTCCATTTGGTGTAGGTGTCGTCACAATGCTGTTTGAGAAAGTTCTAGGATTTTTACCCAGCAGAACTGAAGGAAAGGTGACATATTTCCATGTCAGGATGCTGAGTAGCTTGGAGGGGTATTTGCAGGAGACAGTGTTCCCATGAATTTGTTGCCCTTGTTCTTCCAGATGGTACAGGTCATGCATTTGGAAGGTGCTGTCTAGGATCCACTGGTGAATAGTTGCAGTGTGTCTAGTAGACAAAGCAGACTGCTGCTTCTCACCATTGGTGGTGGATGAGTGAATGTTTATGGATATGGTGCCAATAAAGTGGGTTGTTTAGTTATTAGGAAAGTAAATAATCTGGAAAATGAACAAAGATAAGTTTATTATTTGGCAACTTATGCCAGGTATATCTTTCTATATTTTTACATTTTGGACAAATGTGACTGTACAAGAGTTTTTTGCAAAAATATTGGGCAGAAAAAAGTAGAACAGTATGAGCACAAAATTAGAAACATAGTAACAACAGCAGGCCTTTCAACCCTCAAACCTATTGATATTAAACTGGCTGATCTCTATCTCTATCTCAAACCTTGTTACCCTGATTGAATTCATCACCCTCGAGATCCTTATACAGTACAAGAAAAACATTCCCTTCACAAGACCACACTGCAATTAGCTAATATTTTATTTAATGGTGACTAAATTACATATGCACAGTGTTTCACATTGATACAAACTCAGATATCAAAAGAACTAGTTGCATAAAGATTTTCTATTTCAAAATTCTCAGCACAGATAAAACTGGTCCGAGGAGAATTGCAGACAAAAAAAAGATCATACGATGCAAGGGCTCAAACATAAATGCAACTGTGATTCCATTTACCGATGTATCAAAATCTTAACTGGAAAATATAGTATTCTCAGATGCAGTTTCCCTTGACTGGAAAGTCTGCAACTAGGAGTCAATCTCAGTTAAAAAAAGGTCTGTCTTTTACAACTGAAATGAGAAATTGCTTCATTCAGAGATTGTGAATCTTTGGAGTTCTTTATCCAAGAGAGCTGAGACAACAAATATATTCAAAAATGAATTTTGGGCTCTATGGGAAACAAAGAACTTAGGAAGGGATGGCAAGTGATTCTAGCGCAGATGTCTGAGATCTCACTGAATGAGTCAGGAAAGCATTTCTCCCATATGTTAATGTTGAAAAATACATTTTTAGTGATTCTCAACTATGAATCCACAGTGATAGATGACAATCTCCAGGATACATGGGTGAACTACTGTCAATGGGAGAAATGCAACATACCAGCAAATGGATAAAATACAACAAAGTCTGCAGGCCCTCATGATATGCCAGCTGAAATTTTCAAAGCTTATAATTTTTGCTCATATCCATAGTTCATACATTTGGGAGGAAAAACAACTCCCCCAGCATCTCTTCACCCTGACTTCAGGAATGCATGAATTGTAATTATCTTGGAGAAGTGAGATAAATCAGTCTGCAGAAACTATTGAAGTATCTCTCTTTTTCTTCCAGATAAACCACTAGAATGGTCTTTGTTGCCAAACAAACAGAAGTAAAAGAACAAGAATAACATCAAGAACTTACATTGATGCTTTCATTCAACCAGACCAAAGTATTTAAATTCATAAACCATGAGGCTCTGTGAGTTGTGCTCCAGCCACCTGAAGGTCCAAGAAATTTCATCACAATTCTGTAACTGCCTCATGATGATATGACTACTGAGAGTGGGGCATCTGAAACAGGCACGTTCAATAATCAAACTGGGGTCAGAAAAGACTACATGATCGCTCCCATACAATTTACAATCTGACAATCAGCCATTCACTTCTCAAAGACCAAATGCCGCCTAGAGAGAATATTACATGCCATCTGCATGCAAAACTCTAAGCTTCAGCAGTCTCTATGGCAAAACTAAACTGATCATCTTCGGCATACCTGACTTACATCATAAAATAACTACAGTATGGTTGCCCACTCTGCACCAGATTATCAAGCCAGCCTCAATCTCTTCAGTTCTGCATACAAAAATCTTAGTATATGCTTCAATGTTGCCAGACCAAAACTCATTGCAACCCAGCTTTGGTCAGTTAAATATTTGCCTCCCACATATGCTGAAAAGATACTCTGGAACATGTGGAGTACTTCCCATAGCCACCTCTCTGAAACAGCTACTTTGAAGAGGAGACCCAAGCCTTGATCAACTCCATTTGTTCAGCCTTCTGCAAACTGCAGCATAGAGTCATATGTGTTACTGGATTTTAAAAGGCAGTTGATAATTCCATTGTAGCCTTTACCCTGGTATCTGAACTCAGCAAGCCTCACTGAATGAATTTTGTCAGGTAATTGTATGGATGCTGGATCAAGAAAGAAGTGCCACAGCAAGGCTGCCTCATTCTGCACAATCGGGTCAACTAATCATGTAAAGCAAATCATCCAGCTGGAGAAAGAAGCATGACAACAGACTAAAAAGATGTAAAGCTTCACAAGAGAACAAATTAAAACACATACTAAAAAAAATGCCCTGTGGTATTGCAAAATGAAAAAGACAGAAACTAATGGGAGAACACATATGGCATGCATTGTACATCTACAAATCATTTTATTTGGATGAAGTATGATTCCACTACACAGTGAAAGTATAATTATCCTAAGTAACAGACCAAACAAAACAGGATAATGAATATGTTATGATTACTGGATATCAAAGTCACTTTAACAAGAAAGCTGCACTATTACCCTCGATATGTGGAAATAAAATTTGTCATTTAAAAGGTAGAATGAATTTACACCATTCACCAAACACATGCAATACACTGTGTACAACTTCTACATTTATGACAGGTTGTCATAGCTTATGCAATTACAGACCAAAATAAAGGTTAACCAATTGAGAAAGATTTATCGTATTCAAGAAAGCACATGGCTTCTCATTTTCAATTAATGGGAATTTCAATATCATCTGCAGATGCAGGTCTCCAGGGTGAAGACTTCTGAAGCATGCACCTTTTTTTTTGCATATTATTATGAGTTCTTGTCCAGTGATTTTTCTAGCTTTCAATTGATACGAGGCATTCTTACTATTATTCATTATTTCAAACAGAATACAAAATAAAATCCTAAAGCTCAATATCCTACATATTTTATCAAATTTGCAATTGCAATGCAGAAATTTGTCATTTAACACCATGCTAAAAAGATACCTAACACTTACTTGTTGACTCATATGGACTGTGAGCAGTTTCAATGTGGCACTGTAGCTGAAAAGGTGTGGGGAACTGACGATGACAATGCTGACAGGTAGTGTGGTTTTCCCAGCTCTCACTGCTCTGCTTCTCTAACTCCATGTGATGCTTCATGTGATTCATAAACCTAACAATGACAAGGCAACTAATTAAACACTTATCGCTATGACACAGCTTTAAACATTATATTGCAAGGTGAAATAATCTTCAAGTAACTAAAACTATAGTCGATTAAACTTTGCAAAATGCATTACATATAGTTTTATACTTGACAATTTTAAATTTTTCATAATTCTTAAAGTAAGTCAACACAAATCAACCAATTTTATCATTTTTAATCAACCTTTATTTAAAAATGTAAAAGTTCAGAAGAGATCACTTCAAAGAGTCTTACTAGACAAAAGGTGACAGACTAAATATTGGAAATGCGGAGTTAGGTTTGGCAACATTCAAGCTAAGACTTCTTAAAAAAAATTAATTCATGAGATTGAACGTCATGATAGGCGAGCATTCATTGCCTATTCTTAATTCCCCTAAGGGCGGTTAAGAGACACATGTGGGCCAGGTCAGATAAGGACAACAGTTTCCTTCCCTTTAGTTAACCAGATGGACTTTCCCTGACAATAAGCAACAATGATTTGGAGACGCCGGTGTTGGACTTGGGTGTACAAAGTTAAAAATCACACAACACCAGCTTATAGTCCAACAGGTTTATTTGGAAGCACTAGCTTTCGGAGTGCTGCTCCTTCATCAGATCACCTGATGAAGCAGCAGCACTCCGAAAGCTCATGCTTCCAAATAAACCTGTTGGACTATAATCTGGTGTTGTGTGATTTTTAAATAAACAACAATTTCAGCATAAACAGTAGGTGCTTAATTCCAGATTTTTGTTTTAAACTGATTTCAAATTCCACCATCTGCCATCACCATGCCATACAGCCAACATTTCAGATTGATAATCTTTCAGTAGAACTCAATCCACTTACTCAGCCACAAAAACTGAATACACAAACTCTAAGGAGAGATATACCAGGATTGGAGGCAGTCCTGAGAAGGTTCATTAAGGTGCTCTCAGTTATGGAGGAATTGCCTGATGAGGACAGGTTGAAGCTTGTACTCTTCAGAGCTTAGAAAACTGAGAGGAGACCTTATTAAAACACACAAAAGTTTTAGGGGGCTTGGTAGGTTGACATGGACAGGTTGTTTCCCCATATAAGTCTCAGACCAGGGGACTAAATCTCAGAGTTGGGGGGAGGTCACCCATTTAGGACAAAGCTGAGAAGATTCTTTGAAATACATTACTGCAGAGCGTGGCAAAGGCAGGGTTGTTAAATATATTCAAGGCTGGGACAGACAGATTTGTTATCACTACATAATCAAAAGTGGTGCGAGAATTTCCAGATTAGTTATAATCTTAATGAATAGTGGAACAGACTCAATGGGCAGAATAGCCTACTTCTCCTCCTCCATCTTACAGTCTTAAATGCTGCTAGGCCAACTGAGATTCTACTACATGTGCTTGGTTTTTGTTTTAATTCTAGCATCACTGGTATTTTGTTGTTGTAATCAACACAGAATCTTCTCATTGCATCAGAATCCTAAAATTAACTATTTTTATGAGTTGCTGAATTTACCACAGTTTATATTTTGTATTACATTATTAGTGAAAGCAGAAAACATTATTAACTAAATCAACTGAGTAATTCACTGTTCATTATATAAGAGATACAAAATTTTGCTTTATGAATCCAGATTAATAGGGCTGGATTTCCAAACAATGGGAGGGAAGTTACAATCAGAAAACCCTGGGAATTAACAAATGTATAGCAGGTAGGTATTTTCTTAAAATAGGAGCAACAGTACGCCATTCAGCCCCACACACTTACTCTACCGTTCAATAGGTTCATGGCTAATCACACAACTTAGTACCTCTTTCCTGCTTCCTCTGCATACCCTTCGATGCTTCAGCCCAAAAAAAACTATACCTAACTCCTTGAAAACATTCAATGTTTTCACCTCATCTGCTACCACTCTCTGGGTGAAGAAATTTCTCCTTATCTCAGTCCTAAATGGACCACTCCTGTACATTTAGACAGTCACCCCTGGTTCTATACTCCCCAGACACTGGGAGCATTCCATGTGTGTTGACTTGTCAAGTCCAGTTATAATTTTACAGGTTTCTATCAGACTCACTCCTCATTCTTCTAAACCCCAGTGAAGATTATCCCAATTGATCCAGTCTCTCTTCAAATGTCAATCCTGGCATCACAAGAATGAAGTTCTTGATGAGAGTATAGCATGGTTAGGGATGATTTTGGGATGGTTAAGCAGATATCAGGTGCAGATATCAGGTGTGGATAGAACAGTCTGGATTACAAAAAGGCTTGCTTGATGGGCTGGGAAAAACCCTTCGGCTTCTCCTGACCCTCAAGCAATGCTGGCAATGCAAATTAATCTTCTACACAGCAGTTCTCACCTCCCTTTACGTTTTGTGTATTCCCATTCAAGGAAGTCCAGGCAGCCAGCATTATAGTTGGAAGAGAAATGCATGGTGTCTCACCAAAATATTTAAATAAATGAACCATGAATTTGGGAGAGGGATAATCCCTGACCTGCCTTCACTGTACTGACAATGTGAGAATTCCAATTTCAGATTTTAAAACAATTGTTTTAACATGCTTAATTCAAACCACTCAACCTTGGTCCAGTTAAAATTACTCCGAGGATGGCTTTAAAAAAAAGACCGTAAATGTTAAAGATCTTTTCATACAATTATTAACAAATATTTGAATATTTGCTGAATGTATTAGTTTGTCACTGATATACAAAACTCATTCCCATGCTTATGCTTCTTCAACTTTATTTACAGTAAATCCAAGCAACAAAATATTTTGTCAGCCCAAAACAGAATGAATATTCTCCATCCATTTAGGGGAATAAATTATTTTCCTAATTTCCATAGAAGTTGGCCGTGTCAAAAGTTTAGTGTTCTCAAATGTGCACAGAATACTTCAAATAGTAAACAACTAAAACTGTTCAGCCTCCAAAAAAATTACATGCTTCTTGATGCTTGCCTGAGCAGGACATATCATCACTTACAGGCTGCATAGCTTATGGAGTTTTCTCGAACCAGGCAATGAAGATTCACACTTCTAAGACAGTATAGTCAAATCATTTGAATAGTTTCAGGGTCAAGGCAAACATTTAATAAATTGCATCGCCAGAAATCAGTTATGTTGCAGATAGAGAGGAACTAGACTGAGTCAACTGCAAAATGCATATTATATTCAACTGCACGTTTTCAGTGTTTCCTATTTTAATGCTTGTACTTGCTTAGAGTAATATACAATGACTAATCAACAATTAGTCCTGAATCATTCTTGAAGTTCAACATTGCTGCTAACAAAAAGTCAGTTCTTTTGTATATGACATTTTATAGTTTGCTGTTCGAATTGAAAGGACAGTCAAGAAGCTATGACGTTAGGAATTGAGGGGAATCACCAATGTCACTTAAGGAAAAGTAGTTACATTAACAAACAAGTATTTAAACAAATAAATGACCAAAATCAAGCACGTTAAAGATGAAAAGAGGGGAACTGTAATTAATACTATTAATTCCTCACTTAGAAGAAACTGACCAAAATAACAGTCTGCTTCTACAACGGTTTACTTTCTACTTCATTATTTCTCAGTAAGAAAACACACTCATTAGCTTCCAGATGTTCTCATGACAAATCACTAGCACATCCACCTAGTTCGATGCTTCTAAGTACATATAATAGCAAATAAAATGCCCTCAATTATATGTGGCTTTTGCTTTATTGGAGCAAGTTCATTCCACCTATTGTAACTACTCAGCCCAGATTTTCATGTAGTCTGTGCTCTCAAAAACCATACCCATACTTCAATTTTCACATTTTGCTATTTCAGCTTCCCTTAAAGGATTCTTATTCAGAACAACTATGACCTTAACTGCCAACAAATGACTATGAAACAAACGGGTGTAGCTGCTAAAACAGCTTACAGAAGCCTTTTTGCCACATTTTCAAGTAAAGTTATTCAATCAAAAGAACAGTTCTTGCACTATATAAACTACCAACTATTTTTTACCGCACATCCCTGAAGGGAATTCCACTGAAATCTGCTGATAATGCTATCAATCTATAAAGAAAATGGTAATGAAGACTGTGGAGCATTGTACCATATACTCATAGTGCAGTGTAATCACCCTGAAGGGCACTTCAAAGTCTGCTCACCAAATTCGGTTATCTGATGGCATTTGCGTTTTAATTTCTTTTCAGCATTATGTCTCTTAGTACCATAATAGCATACCATCAAAAAGCAAAAAGTGTCTCACAGTAACTGGAGCAAAATTCAAAACATTCTTTACACTACTGAGTTCACTTACATACACCATTAATATAGGCACCTAATTGTGTAAAAATATAATTAATTTAGCAATCACTTCAATGCAAATGGTGAAATAATTGTGCAAAAGATTTAGAACCATATACTTTTTAAAGTGCCTTTTTTGTTCCGTCAGTCCAACATTTTGGTGAAGTTGGAAGCTAATCAGTATCCAGGATTCTCCATTAAGCCATTCTGTTAATGATTATTTGGAGGTTATTAAATATGGCCCATGGTAATCAACTGCTGATTTCTCCATCTTGTGGGGAATATTTTGAATCTACTGAATATTGTGTAGCAGCACAAAATAGTCACACAAACCTGCATTCCACGATGACAAGATCAATTTTAAGCATTTGATACTTTTCCATTAATCATAAAGCATCCACAAACATTCAACAGTTTCTAAAAATAAAGTGCTTTTAAAGTTGCATCTTGAATCATGAGAACACACTGCCCTTTGCCTTTCTTTTATCCAGTTTCAGAAATGTGCTGTTATGATCCCTGCTAATGTTATTACCAGACAGGTCAGATCCTAGAATGAAAGTTGGCGAGACAGATCAAATTTGGTAGATTAGAGTGGTGCTGGAAAAGCACAGCAGGTCAGGCAGCATTCGAGGAGCAGGAAAATCGACGTTTCGGGCAAAAGCCCTTCATTATTTTGTAACAAGCACACAATACTACAGGTTTGGTTTTAACAATAAACCTGTTAAAACCAAAACAGGTTTATTGTTTGGTTTTAATTTATTATGCATTTAGAAATTTATTATGCAACTGGAAACATGATAAAAAAGAATAAACCAAGCCATCTGCACTGAACACAATTTGAAAGATTTTGAAACACAATAAAATCACAATTCCATCTACCCTAATACAAACACTTTATGTAACTACAAACAACAGAAAGCATTCACTTCCCTTTCACATCAATAAGCTTAACTTAACTGTTTCCTTTAATACCCAGTCATGAGAATTGGTAGCCTCTTTCTGGATCTCTCTCTCAACTGAACGGAGATCTTCTGAATATTGAATAACCCTTTCAGAATTCTCACCAAATGCTTCTGGTTTAAAACTTCCTTACTAAAATCCTTCCCATAAGGTAATCTATTTCCAAACTTTTCTGAATGAACCCATTTCTCAAGGAAACATTCATATCCAAACAAAATTCCTGTGAACAGAGAAAAGCTTTCCAAACAATGAGTTTTTGCGTTAGCAAAAAGAAAATTTCTGATCCTTCTGAACAGAAAGTGAATGCTCTTCAATGATTCAACTCTCCCAATGCAAAAAAGGCCCATCACTACCCCAGGAAGTCTCCCTTTCATAATGGTTTTTAAAAAATCATGGCTCCAGAAAGCCTGACAAGTTAATCATTAATTCCCCTCAAACACACAAAGGCTAAAACTCACAGGCCACAAGGTCAAAATCCAAATACTGAATAAAAAATATCAAACTATATATGAATCACACCCTTACATCACAATTGGAGGTAATCCTATTTATGTGCATCTTGTAATACAAAAACTTTTACAAATGATCCTGTCCATCAAGCATTAATCAAGTTGTCCAGTTATTTTGGGAGCAGCTGAAAAGGAAGGTGGTAAGAAGTAAAATTACACAAAACACAGGAGAGCAAGTTACAATAATTCCTACTTTCATCCCCGCACTCCTCCTGATAACTGCAAAATAGCAGTGGGACATGTATTGTTTTACAAAGTAATATAATGCAAACAGTCAAAACTTGAGTATGATAAAGATGGGGTCAGGTATGCTACTAAAAAAGGATATAGTATCTTACATGACATTTAGAACAAGTTTACTTATATTGTTTAAAAATGCTAACTTGAAATAAATTACCTGTTCTTGGGAATGCTGAACTCCAAATTTTAGGTAAAATGAGGACACTATCTTTACACATGAAACAGACCTACTGACAAGATCTCTGGAGAAATATTTTTGAATGACATGAAGAAGCTATTGCATGTACTTGCCCCATCTACTCTGTGCTGACCATTATTATAATGTACACCTAGAAACCTGAACCTTTAGGACCTAGTAAAATGGAGATTTACTGAGTTATAAGAACAGAAACAGACAACAGCTCCAGTCAATTCCAAAATTGTATAACAATGAAAGATAGGATGAAATGCAGGGAGACAACTTCCCACAGCTCATAAATCTAAAGTTTCTAACTAAATACAGAATGAAAATTATCATAAACAATAATGGCACCCAATACAGAGTAGTTCAGGTGAGAGTGTAAACTGCAGTAGTGCACAGCTGGTGGAATATCCAAGGATAGTGTGTGTTGGGATCAAGGTTGTTAAAACATTTTGTTTTTTTCCTCCTGTTCTTAAATTTCTGGTTATTTTAAATTAAATACAGATTTAATGGAATTATAAAATGATAAACAATTAATTAAATCAAGTCTGAATTTCAATAACATTCTATTTTAGAAATATGGTGAACAAGTTATATTTAGGTTGTTAATTTATGCAGGGATAGATTTCAGTACCTTATATTATTCTTAAGGATCTTTAGACAGCTATAGCATTTGAAAGTTGTATTTGTCTTCTGATCCTGTTGATTTAGGTGGGCATTGCCATCATCTTTTCCATAGTAAAAGTCATTGACCAACATAATAAGTTTCCCTTTATCGATCTCCAACACCTTGTTTGACGATTGTTCGGATGATTGCACAGAACAATAGCTGGACACCAGATCTGGACAACAGAACTCAACAGGTACAAACAAATTGTGTTATCTATTTTCTGAGGTTTCAAAGTAAATAATTTTAATATGATCACAATGGTTGAATATAATGCAAGTTAAAACAAACATATGTCATGGGAACAAATGTTGGTTAATTAAGATACATAACCATATTCGTGACTGATTTGAAAATGCTGCCTTATAAATTGTAATTATAAGTTAATGCTCAAACAATTGCAAGCACAAACTATAGCACTCATTCTTTTTCTTTGCTGAACAAATAATCAAAATACTTACAACCATATGCTGCCGTAAAGAATCCAGGACATTGAAGTGAATGTTACACTTTGGACAAGCCCTTGGGACTGGTACGCCATTTTTAATATTACTTTGCGGTCCTGTCAAAATAATTTCATTATTTAATTTTAACTAAGTACTTCAACATATTAGTGGAACCACATTCTCATTATAAACTCCATGGAATGTGCATTAACTGCATCAATTATCGATGTAATATTTGCTGGAAAAAAGTATGCACAAATCTTCACTTTGATACAAAAATAGACTTGCCTTGTCATTCTTCTGACTAAATCAAAACCTGGGGTGCCCAACATAGGCCTGAGTACCAGTTTGTCATGCATTGCTATATATCCTGTGATGCTGGTGTTTAAAATACAGACAAGTACAAATGAAAGATTCCACAAGTAGCTGCACCTCTCAACAAAGACTCACTCTCCCTCTCTCTCACAGACATTTGCTACTGACTACTAGGAACAGAACTTTCTGGGAATGGGGAAGCGGTAAGCAATGCACAAAGACCTGGAATCCAGCAGTCCTGGAGAACCTGGGACACCCTAAAGGACAGCAGTAAGGATGGGGAAGACAGAAACCTCAAGCTTGTCGGCAGGGGAGATAGAGTCCAAGTGCTTGAGAAAGAGCACATGAATGAAGATGTGTACCCGAGTGAATGAGGGTGGAATACGCATGTGCAAATGAACAGCTGAGATTACGAGGACAGGAAAGCCAAGAAGTAAGGCCACGAATCATGTGTGAACCAGCATTCGTTGTAAGGGAGTGAGGATGTGAGCACCTGCATGAATGACTGCATGTCTGAGGTGAGCAAGCAAGGGCACAAACCTGTGTGCACTCATTCATAAGGACGTATGCACTTGAGACAGAGATAGACATGCCCACAGGTACAGCCCCACACCCTTCAGCTTTCCCAAACACCAACCACCCACTGGTTTGAAGATGACAAGTGGCTGAAAGGCAACTTTGTTTCTGTCCCTGATTTTATTAATTCTGTCAAGGCTAGTGCAGAACGCATACCATACAGGTGAACTCAATTTCGTGTTAGTTAAACCAAACTCCTTAGTTCGGCCCTAGACCTCTCCCAGTTTCCTAATGATCAAGACTTAGGGCCTAATCTGCTTCTCAAGCCCTGCTTCCTTCAAGAATGTACAAAAAAAAGGTTAGCCATACCTCTTGTCACCTTATAGTGGTCACTTTGATTAATACTGCATCTTGTTGAATTATCAATTTCTTGCTTGGACTTTGCATTGCTTAGCAAGTTGTTTCACAATGTCTACACACTCAGTTTTTTGAGTTCTTGTTTCTTGTTGTGTCAAACTTCAAGCTCAGTGAGTGGAAATAAAATTGAAGCAAGCTCGTCATGCAAAAACATTTGAAACCTCTAATCTATAGGAGTCACATAGCCCAGGAAAGTTAAATTCACTCTTTATTTGATTTCTTTCATGATCTGAGCATGTCAATGGAGTGCAACTGAGAAAAGAGAGCATGTGTTGCAGCACTGCAAGCTTTAACGATCAAAACTTGGGATAGAAAATGTCTCTGCAATGTCTTGATGAACACCAGCAAATTGTACACTGACTCTCTGTTTGTTGCATGATTAATGAATGTTACGGGTAGAGAAGAGGTGTTTTGTTTGCCCACAACAAAAGTCATTAAACCAAAAATAATTCATTCATTGTGTGAAGCTCCTGAGAAATTTTGATGGGAAAAGTGCTTGATAAGATCATCTTTTCTTTTATTCAAAACAAACATAAATTATCAACTGCGTTTTATAGATTTGAATTACTCCATGAATAATATTGTTTCTTTCAGACGGGCCCTACAAACACAATGCGTTAGGAAAATACAAAAGTGAAACGATTGCCTACAGAAAGCTAACTTCAATTTATAATGATCATGATACTCAACATAGAAATGAATACATAGGAGAGACAGTGGTGGAGTGGTAATGTCACTGGATTAGTAATCCGGAGGCTCAGCCTAAAGGTTGGGGACTGGGAGTTCAAATGGCAATAGGTGGAATTTAAACTGAATGAATAAAGTGTAAAGTTGAAAGCTAATCATTAGGTAATGGTGAATCATCGGTGACTGTTGTAAAATCTTCGGTGGTTCATTAATATTCTCAAGGGAAGGAAATTTACCGTCCTTACCTGGTCTGACCTATGTCTCACTCTAAGTTCACAACAATGGGTTTGACTCTTATCTGCCCTCTGAAATGGTGAAATCAATCACTGAGGTCAGAATGGGTCACAAATGAGTCTTATCAGCAATATGCAAATGCAATCTAATAAACAAATAAATAGAAGCAGCTGAAATTCTTTCAACTAGCATTCAGAGCTGATCAGGTTCAAACCAAACTCTCAGTTGTCTTTTTCACTGAATGGCATTGTACCTATCTTTGGTAGTGGGGCAGAAGACAGCAAGGGAGGAGGAGAGCAAACAAGGGTCCAAAAGAAAAGAAAGAACGAAACAAAGGAGAGGAAAAAGCAGGGAAAAAAGGAAACAAGAAAAGAAAGGACAATCTATTACAATGCAAGAAAACAGCTATAGAGATTCCCCATTCATTCTCAGAGGAAGTGCAGCAATCCATCTAAATTTGTAATGCAGCTGTTGTTGTCCCTCACATTTTCTTTCCATTAGATTTAGAAGGAGTTGCAACGGTACGGTAGTAATAGTAGTGATTGTAACAAGGTCAGCCAGGTGGACCTGAAAGAATACGAATTCTCAACTGGGGCTGATAATTTGGTCCAATCAGGGAGTCCTAGCTGACAGATATAAACATGAGTGCTTTCACTGTGTCTTACACCTGCACACACACAACATAAATACTGGGGAAAAAAATACTGCGGTAGTGTGGGGGGAGAAAAAATAAAGAAAAATTAGGAGAAAAAAAGAAAACAAAAGGAAAAAAATAAACAGAAGTGTCGGGTTCTGTTCACTCTGAGAGCTGGCTCTGAGGGAGCTGGCTCAGTGTCAAGGACTCTCCACATATATATAAAGGGAGGCTTGGTGACAGGATACTGGTCTCTGTGGAGTTATTTCACACTTCCCCTTTGCTATTCATTTGTAAATATTTACACATGCTCTTCATTCATATTTTATTTCACTGAAAAAAAAGAACAGGAGTGCCAGAGTTTCTGTTCAAAAAAAAACAGGAGTGCTTTTACTGTGTTTCACACCTGCACACACACAACATGGATGCTGGGGGAAAAATAAGCACAACCGCAGTTAGGCAGTAGTGTGGGGGGAGAAAAAAAAGAGAAAAATTAGGAGAAAAAAGAAAAAAAGGAAAAAAAAACAGGAGTATCAGATATTCGAAGGAGCTGGATAAAGAAACAGGAGTGCTTTCACTGTGTCTCACACCTGTGCACACCCACAGTATGGGTGCTGGAGAAACAAATAAGGATTACCACAGATAGGCGGTAGTGTGGGGGTGAAAAAAAAAGAAAAAAATGAAAAAATAGACAGGAGTGTCAGAGGTTCTGTTTAAAAAAAAGAAAAAAAAACAGAAGTGCCTCCTCCGACAACCTGAGCCACCTCCGGAATTTTAGTTTTGCCCCTTTTAAGGACATAAAACGGTGAGCCCTGAAAAGACTGCTGCTGCACACTGTCCACCTCTTTTCCCTCATCCACCGCCCGGACACACCTTGGCATGCTCATTTGCCATTGGGCGGTGGAGATTCCCAGTGGAGGGCTCTCTACATGAGAATCCTCCCCCTTTTTCTCAGGGATCTGGGGTGGAGAGTGCTGCACGCAGCGGTCCCCTGCAACCGCAGATTGCGGTGGTTCACGAACTCCCAGCCCAACTGCTTGTTCTGTGGTGTCCGTGGACCATGTATACATTGGGTGTGGGCGTTTGCACTCCATTTTTGATTTTCTCGAAACCCTCCTCCTACCGCAGTTAGGCGGTAGTGTGAGGGTAATAGAAAAAAAATAAACAGGAGTGTCAGGGGTTCTGTTCACTCCGAGAGCTGGCTCTTAAGAAGCCAGCCCAGTGTCAAGAAAAAAAAATAAACAGGAGTGCCTCCTCCGACAAACTGTGCCCAACAACCTGAGCCACCTCAGGAATTTTAGTTTTGTCCCTTTTAAGGACATAAAACGGTGGGCCCTGAAAAGACTGCTGCTGCACACCGTCCACCTCTTCTCCCTCATGCACCGCCCGGACACAGCTTGGCATGCCCATTTGCCACCGGGCGGTGGAGATCCCCAGTGGAGGGCTCTCTACGCGGGAGTCCTCCCCCTTTCTCTCGGGGATCTGGGGTGGAGGGTGCTGCACGCAGCTGTCCCCTGCAACCACAAATTGAGGTGGTTCACGGACTCTCGGCCCAACTGTTTGTTCTGTGGTGCTGTGGAGTCCGTGGACCATATATATATTGGGTGTGGGCATTTGCACTCCCTTTTTGATTTTCTTAAAAACCTCCTTCTCTGCTTCTGGTTGCATTTCAGTCCCACGCTCCTGATCTTCGGGCACCCGGAACGGGGGGAGGGGGCAAGTCTGAAGACCTCCTCGTGGGTCTGCTCATGGGCTTGGCCAAACTGGCCATAAACAGGTCCAGGCAGCAGGCCATGGAGGGGGTTGTTAGGGCCGACTGCCTGCCCCTCTTCCGCAGTTACGTTAGAGCCCAGGTGCCTCTGGAGAAGGAGCACACCGTCTCCACCAACACCCTAGAGTTGTTCAGGGAGAGGTGGGCACCGCAGGGAGTGCATTATTTCCCCCTCCAACTCTATTCTGATTTAATCCCTGCCCTCCCCTTCACTGTTTGATCACGCAGCATTGCCCTTTGATGTGAAGGGCACTGCTTGTCACTGGCCACTCGGGTATTTCCTTTCTTCCTGGTGGTGGAAATTTGAATAAAGATTCATGCACCTTGTGTCTTTCACTGTGTCTCACACCTGCACACACACATGGGTGCTGGGGAAAAAAATAAGCACTACTGCAGTTAGGCGGTAGTGTGGGGGTGAAAAGAAAAAAAAAGGAAAAAAAACAGGAGTGTCATGGGTTCTGCTCAAAAAAAACAGGAGTGCCTCCGGGGAAAAAAATAAGCACTACTGCAGTTAGGCGGTAGTGTGGGGGTGAAAAGAAAAAAAAGGAAAAAAAAAAACAGGAGTGTCATGGGTTCTGCTCAAAAAAAACAGGAGTGCCTCCTCCGACAACCTGTGCCCAACAACCTGAGCCATCTCCGGAATTTTAGTTTTGTCCCTTTTAAGGACTTAAAATGGCGGGCCCTGTACAGTCTGCTGCTGCACACCGTCCACCTCTTCTCCCTCATCCATCGCCCGGACACGCCTTGGCGTGCCCATCTGCCACCGGGGCGGTGGGGATCCCAAGTGGAGGGTTCTCTACACGGGAGTCCTCCCCCTTTCTCTCAGGGATCTGGGGTGGAGGGTGCTGCACAAAGCGGTCCCCTATAATCCCAGATTGTGGTGGTTCACGAACTCCCAGCCCAACTGTTTGTTCTGTGGTGTCCGTGGACCATGTATGTATTGGGTATGGGCACTTGCACTTTCTTTTTGATTTTCTAAAAAACCTTCTTCTGTTTTTGGTTGCACTTCTGTCCCACGCTCCTGATCTTCAGGTACCCGGTACGGAGTGGGGAAGGCAGGTCTGAAGCCCTCCTTGTGGGTCTGCTCCTGGACCTGGCCAAACTGGCCATAAACAGGTCCAGGCAGCGGGCCATGGAGGGGGTTGTTAGGGCTGAACTGCCTGCCCCTCTTCCGTGGTTATGTTAGAGCCCGGGTGTCTCTGAAGAGGGAGCACGCAGTGTCCACCAACACCCTTGAGCTGTTCAGGGAGAGATGGGCACCGCAGGGAGTGGACGGTATTATCTCCCCCTCCAACTCGATTTTGATTTAATCCCTGCCCTCCCCCTCACTGTTTGATCACACAGCATTGCCCTCTAAAAAGGGAACTACTTGTCACTGGCCACTTGGGTGATTTCTTTCTTTCTGGCGGTGAAAACCGAATAAAGATTTATACACCTTGTGTCTTTCACTGTCTCTCACACCTGCACATACACAACATGGGTGCTGGGGAAAAACAAGCACTACCGCAGTTAGGCAATAGTGTGGGAGAAAAGATTTGGTGACAGGATGCTGGCCTCTGTGAAGCTATTTCAGTGCCAACATGGGAAATTTGCTTGCAACAGTTGTCTTTGAGTTGGGAGTAAGCATTTCTGGCATCATGCCATTATTTGGAAAGCTTGACTCATTGATTCTGCCATTGAAGACTTGACCCAGTATGTTGTAAGAATCCATTATTTTGTCTGGACAAATAACATTGGGGCCGATGAAAAGCAACAAGTAATTCTCCTTGACAGCTTGTGGACCTGCAGCTTTTTCAGTAATGAGGAGCCTAACTTTCCCTGAGGCATGATAGTAAAGCCTTTCAAGAGTTGACTGAAGTGTCCTCTAATTCTGAGATGCTATCAGTTTTATACAGCAATTCAAGCAGGAGAATCCCTCCTGAGATTTTTGACTAGGTTAAGATGACCTGGCAGAGGCACTGTAACCCTCAATGAAATGCTGAGACCATTTAGTATTTAGCATTAATGATGTAACCATGCAAATAGTTAAAGCCCCACTGGACTTCAAACAGGCACAACTGGCTTGATCATTACAGAATGTGGCAAGTGCAGTATGTATCCTGAACAGAGGGACTCTTAAAAACCTCAGAAAACCCCCAAAATAAAGCCAAGCCTTGGCCAAATGGTCAAAAGTTTCTGCAGGATCCGGGCTGGTAAGCTATTGCAGTTGCTGCCAGTATATGGACTCAAGACGCAAAAGAGTCCCATGAAACCTAAATTAATTAAGAGAACTACAGGCCGATATCTAGAAGAGTGCACACTCTGGAAAGTCCACCTACATCTGTTTGGGAACAGTAAAATTGGTTCTGATTTGGATGTTGCTAAGCAATCAAAATAAACAGCTGTTTAAATGATCGCCTGGTTCTACTGGAGGTCATTGCTGGCATGACCATTTCAGTGATCACAGAAGCAGTCTTAAACTCTAGAATCCAATCCTTTAGTTTATACAAGATCTCAGCTAGACTGAGAACCTATACCATGGAACCTTTACAGATTAAGGGCACAACTTTGGTTCCAGTCTCTTCTGAGAAGCAGCTGATATAATTACCAATGATTGTCATAAAAAAACAAGCCCAAGCTTGCTGGGGCAAAATTGGTTGCCTCAAATGGCTCAACACTTTTCAAATAGAAATTGGCTGTTTGAGTGAAGTCCTAATTAACTACTGGGACATTTTTCAGGAAGGTAAAGGGACCATCAAAGAAGGCAAGGCCACCTTGTATGTTGACCAGGAAGCAAGTGCATGATTCTGCAAGGCCAGCCCAGTGCCATTTGCCTTTCTGACAAAAGTAAAGGTAGAAATCAGAAGGCTGGAAAGCGAAGGAATCATCAAACCAGTCCAGGTGCTGAATGGGCTACACCAGTTAAACTGACTGTGACGCCCGATGGGTTGGTTTGTCTTTGCAGGAATTTTAAACAAATGATAAACAGCTTTTCACAGCTGGATAAATCTCCAATCTCTCGCATAGAGGATTTATATGCAAAGGTGGCAAGGGGACTGTCCTTCACAAAGTTCAATATGGGCCATGCCTAAGTGCAATTGCAATTCGACATGGACACCCAGAAGGGTTTGTACCAATATATGACACTGCCATTTCGGGTATCGTCAGCCTGCGCAATGTTTCAGCGGATAACATTTTACAAGGTCTACCCCAGGTCAAATTTCTCTCAATATGTGCGAATAAAAGGCAAGACCAATAAGGAGCACCTAAAGAACCTGGACACAGTGCTTAGACGCTTTTCCCAGACAGATGTACATCTTAGAAGGGAAGAATGCATGTTCCAGGCACATCCAAGTGACCTATTTGGGCTAGAGAGTTGACAAGATCGGGTTACATCCATTGGAAGAAAAAGTCCATCTTCCATGTCTGTATCGGAGCTTAGGTTTTTTTCTTGGGCTGTCTGAATTTTTATAGAAAATTCATACATAACCCAGCCTCCATCATGGCACCTTTGCATTAACTCTTTAAAAAGAGTCAGCCTTGAAAATGGTCACACAGCCAACCACAGTTTTCAAGGAAGTGAAGAAATGGTTATCATCGTCTCAGGTGTTACCACACTATGATCCCAAGCGAGAGCTGGTATTGACATGCTATGCCTCCACGTACGACATCAAGGTAGTATTAACTAAGAGGTGCCCCAAAGGAGAGGAATGCCCAACAGCATATGCATTTAGGACTTTGGCTAATATAGAGCATAAATACATCCAGATAAAGAAGGACAGTTTAGTGGTCATATTTAGAGACAGTAAGTTCCACCAGTACATTTCCAGATGTAAATTTATAATAAAAACTGACCACAAATCCTTACTAAGTTTACTTCGAGAGCAAGGCAGTGCCGCCCATAGCTTCAGGCCAAATTTAGCAGTAGACTCTAATTCTAAGTGTGTATAAGTACAAGTTGAACACCGACCGGGAGGCCAAGTAGCAAATGCAGATGCGGTGTGCTGCCTCCTGTTGGCAGATACATCACTGGCGGTACTGTCACTGGAAGCGGCTGTAATGGTTTTAATTTCTCTGGACACTGTTCTAGTCAAAGCTGACAATGTAAGATTTTGGATGCAGAAAAATCTAGTCCTGGTAAAACTGAAACAGCTGGTGGTGACAGGGGAAACCAAAGGGCCATCACAACCAGAAGTGAAACCTTTTGGACCCGGAGACCAGATAACCGTAGAGGATGGCATTTTAACATGGGGAGCAAGAGTGATTGTCTGGAGCCAAAGTCGCCGCCAGATACTGGCTCAACTCCACCAGGGTTATCCAGGGATTTCCAAAATGAAGAAGCTGGTGATAAGTTATGTTTGGTGGCCAGGATTTGTTGCAGACATAGCCAGCCATATTCATGGGGCAGTGCCCAGAATGCCAACAAGGACAGAAGTTACTGCCAGCAGCTCCCGCACATTTGTGAGGTTGTTGAGCTAAACTCTGGACTCAGTTAAGTGTTGACTATGCATGACTTTTCATGAATTCAATGTTGTAAATCATTGTCGATGCCCATTCAAAATGGCTGGATCTGCACAGAGTTCATTCTTCAAATATGGGATCAATCATAGAAAAATACGTGCATCCTTTATAATACAAGAACTGGTCACAGATAACGGGCCATCATTTACCAGCAGGGAATGAGTGTTTCCCGAAGTCAAATAGGATCCATATAAGGACAGCTCCAGACCATCCATCACCCAATGGACTGGCAGAAAGAAAGAACAGTCCAAACTTTGAAACAGATTTAAAGAAACAGCCTGTAGTTTAATTCAATACCTAACTGTGGCAGTTCCAATTTGATTATTGGACCATCCTGATAATAGGGATAGCTTCAGCAGAGTTGTGGGGAGTAATGGGGAGAAAACTCTGCACCAGATTACACCTGATCTTTCCGGACCTGGGGGAGGGGGTAGAAATGTATGCTAATGTTGGATACAGACTCTACAAAGCAAGAGAGAGTTTACTTCATGTGGACAAAGTTTGGTGTAGGAACCACTGGAATGGTCCTGCATGGTTGACACAGTGAGGTCCAGTGACGTATATGGTTCAGGTAGGTGTGATGATCCTGAACAAGCATGTGGACCACAGGAAAGCTGCAAACTCGCAAAAGATGTGGGAGCAAAATGTGCCCCGCTCCTCAACTATCTTTCCGACTGTTCTGGAACCTGAGAGTTTTCCCTTTCCGTCAAGTGTTGAAGATACCTTGGAGTCAAGAAATCAATAATGGCTAATGGGGACCACTGCATACCATTGTATTTACTGATCACAACATGGATCTGCTCTACACTGAGGAGATGAAATGCAGTCAGGACAACTGCTTTGAGAAGCACCTACGTCTGTCCACAAAAATGACCCTAAGCTTCCTGTTGCCTACCACTTCAACACATCACCTTGTTCCATGGCCAACATCTGTCTCGGACTTGCTGCAGCACTCCAGTGAAGCTCAGCATAATTGCAAGAACAGCATCTTATTTTCCACTTGGAGACCCTGTAGCTTTCTACCCTCAATATAAGAGTTCAATCACCTTACGCCTGAGCAGCTTCTCCCATATCCCGAGCTCAAACCCCACACATCTGGCTTCACCATCACATGGGCTGCTACCACAACCAACCTCTTGTCAAAAATTACACAACACCAGGTTATAGTCCAACAGGTTTAATTGGAAGCACTAGCTTTTGGAGCGCTGCTCCTTCATCATCTGGTTGTGGAGTACACCCCAGTCCAACACTACCATCTCCAAAACATGACAACCTATTGTCAGCTATTAATGGTCCCCAACAGCAGGTGTAGATTTTCCCATTCCTTTTGTCTGCTCATTTGTTGTTCTCTCTCTCTGGGTGCCATCCCCGCCTATCATTTACTCCTCCCTCTCCCCTCTTCAGCACAGATACCAACCTTTTTATAGCTGCAATCAGTTCTGAGGAAGGGTCATTGGAACCTCAACGAAAACGGTTTTCTGTCTACTGCTGCCAGAGCTGCTGCGTTTTTCCAGCAATTTCCATATTTCTGATTTCCAGCATCTGCAGTTCTTTGGTTTATTTGTACAGTTGTTCTTTGTTTATAAAGTTGTTTTACACCCCTTCAGTGATTTTTAAAAAAATATTTACCCAAGATAACTAAAGTATCTTTCATTTATTTGTTTACTTCTGCTCTTGCCAAAATCTTAACTTTTCTTTCACAAGTATTTATATAAATGTACAAGATGGTGTGAATCTGAAGTTCCAGAGTGATACTACAACTTTTGCGGAAAACATCATTGACATAGTGCTGCACTCAAAGTTTGGTTTTTTAACAAAGGCTGAACTTATTAATGTGCAATTATGTTAGTCATATAACTGAAAGATATGTCTCTCAATTTCAAAGATGAATGCACATTAGAATCCATTCAGTCTAAACCTTCCAGCAAATGCTTTGCACAAAATTTTGTTTCAATGTTAATTGCTCAGTTTAATGAAAGTAGTACCTTTTGACATACTGTTATATGAGGACACCACTGCAGGACAAGTGGTTGAAGATGGTGACAAGATTGACTGACTGCTCCCAGATCCGGCTTCAATGCATTTTGATTTCTTTGAAGTAATATGGTTTGTCTCACAGATTGCTGGACGCTTGTTACTGATATTTGTGCTCTGGGCTGCACTTGCTGAAATTAAGAAAATAATATAGCAGTTAAAAAATATACTGAAGTATGAAATTCACACAGTCTGTAACGAAAAACATTCCTTAACCTCACCATTATATTTTAATACCATTACAGAGTTGAATGAAATAACTTGACGAAAGATTCTAGTAGATTCCTCATTTACATTTAATAAGTTTTGTTGTTTGGTAGTTCAGATATGTTTTTAAAATGATTTAAGACAGGAACAAGGTTTGTTGGGTTTTGCAAGCGTGAAGAGGACAAAGAAAGAAATCACCAAATATTTACTTAAATACTTCAGAGATTAAAAATGCTTAGATAATTTCTTCCCAATATGAAATATTTACATGTCAGATACATGAAAATATTTCATGCTTGGTCTCCCGAATGGGGAATGTGAACTTAAAATAACTGATCTGAGATTGCTCCAACTGACAGAATCTACTTTCAACTGCTGAGTTATACCTGACATTCTGGATTGCCTGCTGACTAGTGTGAAGTCTAATTTAACCAACACAAATGCCTTCACTCTCATCATCAGCAACATTTTTAGACTCAAATTGTTCTCCCAGCATTTCGCTGATAAAAATGGACATGACACAAATATGCATTGAGCAATACGAAGAGGATACACTGAACCTAAACAAGGTGTCCTGACAGCAAACTGCTCCTTAACATCAGCCCCGTAAAACGATGAATCATGTCAGATAATGGCATTGACTTTTTGTGAATAGAGCTTTCGTTCAGAAAACAACAATGCCAGACTTCCACAGCTTTGATCCAGAAACTGAGCAAGATATGATCAGAAGAAAGCACAAGAAATAAAACAGATTAGGGATGGAGGAGAAAACCAGCCTCTGGCAGGAATCAAAACTGATACACAGGAAGGTGGTCATACTCATAAGAAGGTAATAATCTCAACTTCAACATTTCAGGGTTGTGTTCTTAGCCTAATCATCCATAACCTGGTTTATCATAAGATGGCACATAGTGCAATTTGAAGCACTTTCTGAACTATTTGAAGCACTTTCTGAACTATTTTTTCACAGGAAGGATTTGGAAAAATAACTTACCTAAGATTGAAAATGAATTTTTCACATTAGTCTTTAAAAAATGGTTGGAGATGAATAGCTCAAAACGCAAATTCCTCCAAAAAACATTTTTAAAATGTTACACATTAGCCTGTTAATTTTCATTAAACACCTCAGCAAATTTGATGGACAGTTTAATATCCTGAATATTGAGCATGTCAGGTAGGTCCTCTCCATTGGATATGAACACAGAAGTAATAGAAAAAGATAGTAAGTCAGGCCCCAGTAAAGGCTCTAAAGGTTTTATTAGGTTTTTAAAATAGTAACCTAGGAGGACAAAAAGAGAAACTGCTGGAAAATCTCAGAAGATCTGGCAGCACCTATGAAAATTAATCAGGTCCAGTGACTCTTCTTCAGTAGAGTAATTAAGAGTTAAAACTTTAAAAGACGGTGTAGCTGTGTCTGTCTTTCAGGGAATTAAGGTCAGATACAGGGCTGCACTACAATGAAGATCTTACAAATATGAATCTACATTTTTGTTGCCAGGCAGTTGGAGAAGTCTGCAAAAAATGGTTTGTGCTGTTCTGACAGGCAGAATCAATAAGGATTCATTGCCTTCTTTCATGTCTTTGCTGAAAACAGACCTCATCTGACGAGGGTCTTTCTTAGAAAGTATGCATCATCATGGCAAATCAAGTATTAATTTATCGTTGCAAAACCATTGAGTCTGTTATTCCAGTTCACTTTAGAAAGAAAAGCTACTGCACACATTCATTATCTGCCAAATATAAGTAAATAAAACAGTGCCTGCCAATAAAAATGTAAGTGTATTGTAATTTGGCAAGTAACACTTATCTTTAAAACTTGATCCACATCATTTATTCAGAATTCCATTATTTTCCAATCTTTTGGAAGTGGTGATAGCAGTGAGAATAACGTTATTTATTTAACAATGGCTCACCAAGACTTCAAACAATTATTACGACATAGACCCATCATGCCTGCACCATTTCTATTACCCAATCGACTGCTTTTTTCCCATATCCCTGCACCATTTCAATCTAAGTAATCTCCAATGCATTCTTGAATGCCTCAATTGAAAGTGTCTCCACCACATTTCCATGCAGTACATTCCATATCATGACTACTTGGGTGTTGAAAAAGTTTTTGTTCACATCACCTTTGCTTCATTTGGACACGATTTGAAATCTATGCCCTCTCATTGTTTTTCTTTAATGAGCAGGAACAGCTCCTTCCCATCAACTCTATCCAACCTTCTCATGATTTTGAAAAACTAAATCAAATCTCCTTTCAGCCTTCTTCTCTGAAAGAACAGTCTTTTTCAATCTATTTCCAGAACTAAATTTTATAATTTCTGGAACTATTCCTGTAAATTGCTCTGTACTCTGTTCAATGCATTCACATCTTTCCCCTCAGGCGGCACCCATAATGGTACATGACACTCCAGGTGAAGTCTAACAAGTGTCTTATACAAGTTCAACATCACCTCCCTGCTCTTGTACTCTCTGTCCCAATTAATAAAGCCAAGAATACTGTATGCGTTATTAAACACTTTCTCCACCTGTCCTGCCACCTTCAGTGACCTGCGCTCATGAACATCCAGATCTTCCTGTTCCTACACCTATTGTACACCTATTTTATATTTCAAAGTCCTTCCCATAACCAAAGTGCATCAGCTCACAATTCTCTGTATTGAACCTGATCTGCCACCTAGCAGTCCACTCCTCCAACTTAGGTCAGAAACAGAAAAAAACAAAATTCATAAAACTTAGGTGCAAGTACCTTTCTGTTACAATGCTGTTTGCAAAGAATTTAAAATCTGAGTTTTCAATCACAATGACTTCAAACATTAGGCTTCTCTAACATTATTTAAAGGTCATGCTGCACACACAAGAAACCACATGCACCGTATTCTAGCTCAATTTTCAATGTGAAATGAAGTTCCTCTCTGCTTGATTTGTCAGGAACACAACCAGAACTTACAAAGGATTAAACCTTCAAATGTGTCTTTATTGTCTTGAAAATTAGTTTCACAAATGACATCAGGAGCCTCCCTTCATCATCCACGCTTTTGACTGATCCAAAAGGTGGTGCTCCAATTTATCTCCTGCACAAAATGTGCAAATTGTTCACCTTCTGGTTACCTTCTGCCAAGTAAATTTGTTTTAGCATTCTCCTTTCATAAATTCTAATCCTTTTATGGCATTGTCATCAACTTCCCAGCTTTACATGCTACTCTTTGGATAATGGAATTCTGTTCTTCTTACCATCAATCAGATGTCAATGCTTCAGTTACTGCAATCCAAGTCCCTCTTCTGTTTCTGTTGCTTTATCTTGCCATTCCCATCCCTGCCTCCAGAAATATTTAACAAATTTCTTTCAAACTGTGTCTTATTTGTCTCTTCTCTTCCATTCCCTGATGTCCTGCTATACCTACATCTCCTCCACGCAAAATATACCGGTACTCACAGCTGGGAGTTTTGAAAAACTAGGCAAAGAATATTTCTCCAATTTTCAACCTGATAGATAGGCTCCAAAGCATTCACATTTTGGTGGGGAAAGAAGTTCTTCCTTTCAAAATAATTTAGGAGAAAACCAGTATCAAGACATTAAACTAAAACTGTCAATAAAATTGAAAATTGCAAGCTTATGTATCTTGGTTTTGCAACTCGGCAGAAGAATAAAGTTGAAATTAATAATTTAAAATAATTGCACATAAATTGAAAAAAATGGAAATCTTAAGCGTGCAATGAATGGAAGCAAATTCTGGCCTTTAATGAGATTCCCTAACAGTGCACTGCATGAAATGAAAATAACTAAAAATATAATGGTGAGGCTTTCCAATGCACTAATTGAATCATACTTACAGTAACCTGTTAATTTTGGGTCAGTTTAGGAAAAAGTACACATTGATCCTAAGCATAAAATCGACATTCAAGTATTTTTCATAGTAGTGACATCTTCTTAAGTACAAGATCAAGTTTTGAATCTAAGTACAACCCAGAAACTACCCATAACAAAAACTATAGAGAGATTATTTTTAGTGCTATGTAAATCTGAAGTAGGTGTACATAATTATTCATTTTTGTGACACCAGCATTTTATCTGTCAATACCTTAAGATTTGCACTGTATTTTGAGACTGCTACTCTTTATACAGTGCAATACATGGACTGGATTATCTTCATTTGGGAGAATGCTGTCTCACAACATTCACTTTAGAAGCATAGGATTGAAGAAACAAATATTTTTCCTCTGTTTGAGTCTCCAAAAAGAGCGGCCCCTTGATTGAACTTTCAGTCCAATGCTATTTTGTATTGTGATGACCTCTATAACAACTCTACTGTTTTGTCAACTAAACACCAAATGGAGTTTGATGGTCAACCAACAATGTATATTTTAACAAATAAATGAGAGACAAACAGGATTTGTTTCATCACGTAATTCTAGAAATCACTTGTTGAATTACTCAGCTAAGTTTCTCAGGTGTGCAGAGGTTCTCTCACAGCACTAGGGATCAGGTTCGATTCCCACCTTGGGCAACTGTCTGTGTGGAGTTTACACATTCCCCCAGTGTCTGTGTGGGTTTCCTCCTGGTGCTCTGGTTTCCTCCCTCAATCCAAAGATGTGCAGGTCAGTTGAATTGTTATGCTAAATTGCCCATAGTGTTAGGGGTAAATATAGGGTCTCGGTGGGTTAGTCTTCGGAGGGTCAGTGTGGATTTGTTAGGCCAAAGGGCTTGTTTCCTTACTGTAGGGAATCTAATCTAATCTAATCTAATCAATAAACACACAAATTTTCCACTCCTTTCTCCCTCATGTGTTTATTTAGTTTTCCTTGAAACACTATAGCCCAAATTCTTTCCTGTGGTTTAGAATTCCACATTATAGCAAATCTCTGGGTAAAATACCCTCCCAAAATAGTGCTTATATGGTATCTTAGGCCTCTACTTTTGGTTACTTCCAAAACTAGAAACATCACCTCCACACTACTCATAATGGTGAAGATCACCAGAGAGTTAACCTCAGCCTTCTGGAGATTGATTACTATATTTACCAAAATGAATGATACAACCATAATCAATACTTCACCAACCAACTCAAACAGATAATGGATACAATGCACATTTCAAATAATCTTGTCTAATAACTGCACTTGAGAACCTGCTGTTCCAGGTTCATAGAGACATACAAACTTCAGACTGCCCATTTTTGTAGTTCATAGGATTACAGTCAGATAAGTGCTGACACCAAGCCAAATGAGCTAGGAGAATAGTTTGCTTGTTCACTAAGCATTTGGTCAGGTTTTAATTAGCATCTTAAACTAGTTATTTACACATCACTCAAATGGTATGAACCAAGTATGCTAACTGCATTTATTGATTTCAGAATGCAGATCATAAATAGTTTTTTTGTGTGAAGAGGGAAAAGCAGCAACCAAGCATGCATAAAAGTGATAGAGCTCCAGTTCAGAACTGCACTCTTAACAATAGAGAAGTTATTCCAGATGGTTTTTTTAAACCTATTCCACTGGCATGGTTAAGGATCAGAGTTGTTTGAAGAGGTTTTAGAGAATTTTTCTGCACCAACTTTTGCTCATTCGCACTTGTAGAAACATTCAGTACAGCTAAATTCACCTGAGAGGGACTACAGCTGATATTTGGAATTGCTCTACCAGTATCAACTGGTCTTAACTGAGAAGGTCCAGTTCTTCCTAACTGAGGAATGGCTCCTGTGCACGAAGGAGAAACATCTTACTCAAAGATAAATTGACTGCTAAGTACTGAACTATACATATCAAACAACAGCAATTTTGTCATTTTTTAAAAACAATCTGAGTACTCTCTTTCAAAGTTTGAAACTAAATTTTCAAGCTGATATCATTAGCTCTTTCAGGTAAAATTTCACTTTCAAACAAACAAAGGAACACAATGTTGATTATCTATCACCAATTCAATTAAACATTTAATACTCATTTACATTTCAGTCTTAAAATAATATTTCCTAATTCTTCAGTATCATTTTGGCATTATTGGTAGCATTTATCACAACGAGTAAACTACAAAATACAAAATGCAAGGCTCTCAACTTTCCTCCAACCACGCTTTCAAAACCTACCATCAGAAGATGTTGCATAAAGATATTTGGAAAATATTAATGTAGATTTATTGGTTTAAGATGGGGTTAAAAAACACAAAAGTCAAAACATCTGTGATGCTATAATTCAGAAACAAAATCAGAAATGGCAGGAATAGCTCAGCAGTTCTGAGTTCTGAGGAAGGGTTAGCCGACCCAAATTTTAACTCTCGACTTTTCTCCACAAATGCTGCCAGACCTGCTGAACTTTTCCAGCAATTTTCATTTTTATTTGAGAAGTACAAGGTGTCCTGGTGTCAATTTAAACATAAATCCAATTATTTGCATGATGTGAGGTCCTTAGCCAGAACTGAGAACGAGTACTGACTTGTTTTGCTTATCGTAAAGGTTCCAGTACAGTGCTTCCTAAACATTTCCCATGACCCCCCCCCTTAAGATTGTGGAATACTCTCAACGTGAACTGAGAAACCAATTTTATTTTGGGGGGGGAACAGGAATTATTGAAGTTGTTTATAACTTGGTAATGGTTCCACAATAGCCATAGCTGGCTCAGACTTAGAGATGCCAAAATTTCAGCTCATCATCCCACTTAGGGTTCCAGCCTCACTTTGGGAAATCTTGCCTCGTATCAACATAAACCAGAAAAAATAACAACTTTCACTGCTGTTAAAAGCAGATCCATTGTTTCATGAACATTCAGATTTTATAATGATATATCAGTTTACAAGTAATAAATCATCTTGGACTTGGACACTGAAGAGAGGACAATTTCCTTCACCTGTACACTTAATAAACAAAAAACACCTAGTAGGAATCCAACCGATCAATTTGAAGATCATTACTTTCCTTGTGTATCATTATTCTGTCTGTCCAAAAACACTGATTGCAAACAGAAAAAAATAATTCTCAATACCAAATTATTTTCCAGTGAATACCCAATCTAAATGCAATTATTGGCACAGCTCCTTTGCTGAAAGTAGATAAGATAAGCAATCATTGTTTATATCACCAGTTGTCTTCCTTTTCAATAATAATCATTAACTGCCTCATCTCATTCCAGATAGTCTTGTTTTTTCCAGAAACATTGTTGAGAGCACATCGAGAAGGGGGACAGACCACAGAAGTGAGACCAGACAGGACTGCAGTTCCTTGCATAGGTCAATGACAACAGCATACTTTAAGAGAATATTTGAGAAATTATAAGCAGAACAATAAGGTTCCTTTACCCTACTTAGTGGCTCAATTCTTGTAAATCAATCCCTTTTCTGAATTTTGTTAAAACCTTTTTCAATTAATTGGGGCGGCACGGTGGTTCAGTGGTTAGCACTGCTGCCTCACAGCACCAAGGTCCCAGGTTCGATTCCAGCCTTGGGCGACTGTCTGTGTGGAGTTTGCACATTCTCCCCGTGTCTGCGTGGGTTTCCTCTGAGTGCTCAGGTTTTCTCCCACAGTACAAAGATGTACAGGTCAGGTGAATTGGCCATGCTAAATTGCCCATAGTGCTAGGTGCATTAGTCAGAGGGAAATAGTTCTGGGTGGGTTACTCTTTGGAGGGTCGGTGTGGACTGGTTGGGCCAAAGGGCCTGTTTCCACACTGTAGAGAATCTAATCTAAACAAGCAAGTCTCAGCAACCAAAATGTCCAATCAATACTTTTCGGTCAAAACTTGTTGATTATGATATTTAAACTCAAAAATCAATATTGGTGATACTAATTAAAATTTATTCCACAAATATTCCAAAACAATGAAGCATACTAATGTTATCTAAAATTTGTGAAGTGCATGATCTTCTCCCACAACTGTTAAACAAAATCACACTTGGAATTAAATGTAAATGTTCTAAACTTCAAAAAAAGTTCAATTAAATGTTGCCATGCCACTGGAGGTAAAAATGACAATACTATTGATATCTGTCACAAAAACATATTACAACTGGATAAATTTGAAGTTAAAAAGAAACAATGTTTTACCAAAGTTAAATATAATAATAGTACTGATTGGAATAAACAAAAAGGTGGTCACAACACAAGCAATTTTGCCCTTAATTAGTTATCAGGGGTGATTAAGAGACCTGCTCAAAAATGAAGAAGAAAAGAGAGTGCAGCAAATTATGGCGCATTAATCATGGGAAATTCCAATTCCAGTTTAAGTGGAAACATCGGCACAGCCGACAAAGTTCCACAAGTACAAGTTTCAAACAGGAACATAACAAATCTGCTTTTAAAATGAACAAAATGCAGTCTTGGTTACTTAAAATCTGACTGAAAACACTGGAATAACCACTATTACATTGGGCTACAAAATTCCTCATCATGATTTCAAAGGTAGAACAGTTTCCTCCATAGTAACCTCACACGAGTTTGTCCAATAGCCCGTGTTGCAATTGAAAATATATTTCAAATTTCAAGTCAAAGATCATTCCATCAAAGGAATTAATAAATGATTATCTAACCATATATTTTGTGAACAAAAATAAAAATCAATATTAAAATACAAAACGTTTACATGGAAAGGGAGAAGGATTGAGTGGAATTTTGCAACATTCTAATTGGAGTCCTGTGCAGCTTACATGATTCTTAAACATGACAGTGCTGCTCCTGTTTTAATATTCTGAAATGATTGTCATTTGACCAGATTTTGAACATAACCAAGAACAACACCAGTCAAAAAAAAAGAACTAATTCTGCACATGGCCTAAAGAACAAAATTAATCTTAATGCAAATAAAAGTTACAGCATTAGATACTTGAAAGTAGAGATACAGTTCATGAGTGCATAACTAAGATGACGCTCAACATAGCTGGAAAAGGAATGAACTTTAAAGTGTGAAGCTTGAATCCGCAAAGTTAATCACTACAATTCATCTCAAAAGCACTTTAATACAAATTCAAATAACCCTGCGTAATCAAAAGTGAGGTCAGAATTGGAGAAAGCAAGGACCGCATATGCTGGAGATCGGTCGAGTGTGTGGTGTTGGAAAAGCACAGCAGGTCAGGCAGCCTCCTCAGGAGCAGGAGAATCGACATTTTGGAGATAAGCCATGATGAAGGGTGAATTCTCCTGCTCCTTGGCTGCTGTATGACCTGCTGTGTTTTTTCAACACCACACTGAGATCAGACTTGGAATAATGTAGGCAGCTTTGTATTCTCCACCTCTACTATGTCGCCTGTTGGACAGGGCAGGCTCAGAAACTGAAGTTGTGGAGAAATGATTGACAGGAACCTGATCCAGACTTTAAACACGCTGAGGGGCGTGGAAAATATCAATGCAAACACACTGTATTTGAAGTTAAAGTCACTACAGTCCTACCAGACCAAAAGGCTGGTCTCTCATTAGAGAGACACAACTGGGGGTGGTGTAACTTGAAGACAGTGAGGTCTCCAGATGCTGGAGATCAGAGTTGAGAGCATGTTGCTGGAAAAGCGCATCAGGTCAAGGTCAGCATGCCTCAGGTGAAGGAAGAGGTTGGAAAGGTGTGTCTTCATAGTAACCTCAGCCAGTGTGGGAAATGAGCTCACATTGGTGGCATAATTCTGCATCACAAAACAGCCAACTGAACTAACCAACCACCAAAATATGTTTTTATGCTCCAGGCCCAACAAGAATAAAGGATGTATGTACATTTCAGAGAAGTATAAATCTTCCTTTTCTAGCTGGTGCTCCCAAATCTAACAGTGAAAAGCACAGACTCAAAGCACAGTTCCTGAAGCTTCACAGAACAGAAATGGATAATGTGGCTGAGGGGATTTTGGAAATGGGAGGTGATGTGAGCATCCTATTAAAGCAAAACAAATAAAATGTGTTTTTTTAGGATTATTTACATTTTCAGTGATGTTGTCAAGTACTTTTGAGGTGGAAGCAGGTTGAAATAAACTGTGCAGAGAATGATAGGGAAATTACAAGCTGTTTGGACAAAAGGCTGATGGTGCATTCTTGTTCAGAAATAAAGACAAGAGCACGCAGACAACAGAGTCTTCAACTCTGCAAAAATCATGCATCAGAAGCAAGCTTGAGGAGTATTTCTACAAAAATTCAGTAAATAGCAGCCAACAAGGATGAAATGGGAAAACTCCTGGCTAACAAACCGGCATGAATTGTTTAAGGAAAAAACAATCCAACTCAAGTGCACTAATCATTCAATATTGCCGACATGGGTTACAAAAAAAAACATTAATTGATGATGTTCCATAATAATGGCTATTAATTTCGGTAAAAGTCGTCAGATTGGAATTCAAAAAAGGGTCTGGACACAGAATTGACCTAAACATAGATAACAACTCGTACCAGTGAGAGTAGTAGAGGAGGATCCTTGGCACACATGAAAGATAGGATATGTGCTTCATGAATTGTGTTGAAACAGTTCAATATGAAGTTAAATGAATAATAATGTTCTAGTTGAATCAGTATTAAACATGACCAACTGTAGTCCCAAAGCCAACAGAATTAAAATATTAGAATACAAATCAGAGGAATTCATGACCAAATTGCACAATGCTCCAATAAAAACAACCTCAAGTACTATGCTCAGTTCTGATCACTGAAATGAAAATGGAAGACCTTTCAAAACTGAAAGCAGTACAAAGAAGAACAAGAAGGTGAATCCCTCGTCTCATGAATCTGGGTAATAAGATAGGTGAAATCGTAGTTTTTCCAATCTGTAAAGGAGACAGAGATGGTTGCAACATTTTATGGGAAACTATCAAGAATATGAGTTTAACAAGTGTAGAGCCAAACGCAGCAGCATTTAAATTTGTAAACAATAAGTTCATGACCAGTATTGCACGACTCTTCTTCATAAAGGGAGTGAAAAATATTTAAAACCAACTTCGAAGCATAGTGATGGAAGAAAGATTCTTAAGACAATGTGGCAAAAAATTAAATGCAACAAAGGAGGCAGTGAGTCTTGGGCTGCCTGAGAGACAAATTAAATTCAATCATATAGTTTTCCTCTTCTTCTAGTGAGCTTTCTTCAGGGCTTAATTTGATTAGATAGATGGTGAATGTAATCAATTGGCTGAATGGTAGCAAATTAATGTTACATTCTAGTAAAAATACTGCTCATATCGAGGTCTTCTTCATCAATTACAACTTCTATGGTTAAAATTAAAATTGCTGAAGAAAAACAGAAATTAAAGATCTCAAACCGGAAAGCATACCGGAAAGCACAGAAACAGTTGGTCTGTTTTGATAGCGACTTAGACTTGGATTCTGTCTTGCATTGTATCCTACTCCACCTGAACTCTGAGACACAGTCGTTGGTAAATCCACATCTTTAGCAGCGAAACCCTAGCAGAAAGGAAAGTTCTTCAATAAAATCAAATTAGTTTTTCAAAATTAAGAATAAAAACTGAGCATGTGAGGTGCTTCCATCACAATGGAGTACACAAAAGTAATTTCACCCAGATAAAAATGTGGAAAATGGTCACCAGCTGGCAGAATCAGTTACTCAAAGGTCTGTACAGTATAACAATCCAAAACTGCTCTTCAACGGCATTACAAATTCTCAGTTAAATATCAATTATTCACTAATCTGTTGATTTGCAAGCCAATGCACTTAAAACACCCTGGTATCGTACTCCCTTGTCGGACAACACCACAGGAAATAGGAGGAATCTGCTATTCGGTCCATCAATCCCACACCACCATGGTTCATCTGATTGTGACTTTGACTCCCCTTTCCTGTCTAACTCAGTCTTGAATATTCCCTATGACTTCACTGCTACCTGAAGAAGAGAATTCCAAACACAAACAATCGTGTGAAAAATATGCAAATTATACCCAATTCTCAAATCTGACTTCTGGTTTGCTTTGAACAACAGATTGAGGTATTACAATTAGTCTCAGAGCAGAGAACTGGTGAGGTCATGTGTGAAACATCAGATCTCACCAATATATTGCTACACAGCAACCTTTCTTAATTTACAATTGACAGTAGTGTGTCAATTAATCCTCAACAGAAATCTTTATTCAATATAGAATTTGGCTTAACTGTAATGAATTCAAATGCGAGGTTTTTAATATATCACTAGATATTCTGTAATTGTAAAACTCAATTTCCTTCAAGACATTCTAGAAATAACTTCAAAATCCTCTGATGAAACTTTGGTACTTAGATTGATGCTTAGAATTGCTTTGTTTCCAGGAAAACTAAACACCAATAGACAAGTTGGCCAATTTCCACATTCTAACTGCTAATTTAATGCAGATTCTGGGTCTCAATTCCACACTAATTTATTCAATTTAAAAAAAATCATGAGGCATTCCATCATACTAGCGAAAAAGAAATAACAGATTCCTTCAAGACAACTGAAAATGAACTGCACAGCATTGTTCCAATGCTTAAGAGTGGAAACTAAAGTCAATTGAGCTGTGTTTAAGTAAACAAATTACACCATTTTGTCATTACCTGTGTTGTGACAATAGGCTGTGTCGTTACTGAAGCCGGCACAGTTTGTGATCCTGACTGATACACACCCATTGTGCTCGAATTTAATGGAGCAGTCTGATGGTTGATTGATTGGTTTGTAGACGATGTACCTACAGAAATAAATCTTTTTAAACTTTCAATATTGTGGAGGATTTATATGAGTCCGCAAAGATGAACACATTAAAAAACATTTAGCAAAGGACACCCATTTTTCTAAACTAAATAGCACTGTTGTTTTACAGAAACAAACAAGTTTAATTACAAATAGTGTCTCAGAACTAAATTTAGACACCAAAACAATCACTTCAGTATCTCTTACCACTGCTAAAGGAGACCATCATGCCTCTGCTAAGTCCATTCTGCATTCCTCCTTGCTGTGTCAAATTAAATGTAGTGCCTTCTGTTTTATTACCTTGGAAGCAAATAAAAGACAGAAATAATAAGTAATCTTCTAATGAGAAATTTGAAGGATCTGGAGAAATTCAAAATATGACAAATTATTATCCTTCAAAATTTTATTGTCACTTCTCTCCTGATTTTTCTCACGATCTGAAAAAAAAAAATCAAGATTTCAGAAAGTAGGGAAAACAAGGGTGGCTTTGAGCAGTTTACTACACAATATTCAGATTAAGAAATTTACCACTAACTCCCAGAAACTGTACTATAAAAGTGCTTGTAGATGGGATGAAAGGGTTTACTTTTGGTAGAATTGCCTCTCATTTGAAAAATAAGAACCATTACACATAAGATTTAGTTCATCAATTTTCTTAATTTATGACCCATTGTGGAACAAATCTAGGAGGGAGATAAAATTTGTTTTGTGTGTTCCAGTTAAACTTATTCAAGCATGCTTAGTAAATATAGGAGGACGGCTCCATCTGGTAATCTTCTGTTCAATGAAACCTTACTGGGAGTTGCTGTGGAATAACTGCAAGAGCTTAAATGCACACTTTAGTTTTAGTCACTGAAGAACTGCAGCATTTTAAGAGGTTCTTCATTATCCTTTTTGTCGCTGATACTTAATGATAGATGTCTTAGCCATGTTCAAACTTCATGAATTACTGTGTGTACGATACAGAGTAAAAATGATGCATCAATTCTGCCTTGTATTATAGATAAGTAAACTTATGGTACCATGATTTCATCATTTAAGTAGTCAATCCTAAAGCCAACAATGGAGGCTCCAATATAAGAAGTTTAAAATTCTCAATTTTGGAGAGCTTTCAAGGATGAGTAAATTTATTATCATAATTAAGATGCAAAAATTTGGAATTTGGAAAAACACTGAACCCAAGGAAAGAAAAATCAGGAGACAGGGAAAATTTTACTTTGTTCTTAAACAAGGGAACATAGGCATAAGACCTCTCTCAAGAGGCAACTCATTGTCCACAGTGGCCAGAAGGCAAGCCAAGGCACTGATCTTGTGACCCCCAATATGATCAAACAGAGGTTTGCATTCATATCCAAACATATGAAGAAGGAGTCAGCCTTTTCTCTCCTCCACAATTAATGCAGTTGAAAACCCATTAATGTTATTTTGGCTAGACACACAGGTTTGTTTAGACTCTGATCTGGGGGAGCTAATGTCATAGCTTTCTTGTACTTTTGATCATATCTGACATAACAAAATAACCATCTTGTACCCATAGATTAGTATTCCATTCAATGTTAGTATGTCAACGTGGGAAAAGTAGCAGCAAAGACGCAGCTGTACTCTGCCCTCATGGCATGATCACACCAAGCTCAGGACTGAAGTTCATCAATGCACAAAAATCTGGATAGGTTGCCCAGCAAAGAAACCACTGGTTTCACAGATTTAGTTGGAACTGATTTTATATTAATGCAAAATCAAGAAATGGTTACTGTCAGCAAGCCTACATCTTTAAATTCTTTTTCAATACAATTTATAACCTTTCCTATATGTGGATGTCACTTGCCTGAGCAATATAAAAAGGTTGATATGGAAAACAAGCTTTTGCCAGGAGGCCTAAAACAGTATGCCTTGAATATTCACTTCTTTTTAGGTTGCGACTCAAACCTCTTCTAAATGGTTATAAAACTATTAACTTTATGGCGTGCTAGTATCATTCAAATTTGGAACTCAGTCCAATTCTTCAAGAAAAAGTAGTTGCAAAATTTGAGTCAAGAATTTAAAAACAATTTACTGCCAAGTTGACTACAGCATTCTGAGTTGACTACGTCTGGATTTCTATGGTTCACCTGTGGTCAGCTATTGGCTTCTAAACATTGCAACCACTCTATGGACATATTTAATGAGCTCAAGAGAAATTTAGCAGATTATGACCAAATTTGGAGGACCTGTTCTATACAATGATGGTGATCATCATTGCAAATGGAAATTGGGTATGCTGACAATTTTTAATTGAATTCTGAATTTCTACAATTACAAGCATGAGGAACATAAAATGACAGCAGACTAAATTGATCTTTATCACTCACTCACCCAACAGACCTGCTGAGTATTTCCAGCACTTTATTCAGATTATCTACCCTAGCAAGCTGGATAAGTTTTCAAGAATTGTCAATGTTGCAATTAAATCACAACAACTTTCTAAATTCTAGGGAACATAAGTCTACTAAATATTTCCACATCAGAGAAACCTTTCATCCAATAACCAGTCCAGTGAAGCTCTGTTTCATTTATTCCAGGGCAAGTAAGGGCCTTTTTTATGTTAAGGACACCAAAACTGTAATAGTGACCAAGTGTGGCTTCCCCAAGGAATTTGATCAAACTTCACAATTATAATCCAAACTTTGATAATAAAAAGTCAACATGTCTTATCTTTTCCGAATCGCTCGATATAACTGCACAAAACCAGTCTCTCAACAGCACCTGGCTTCCTCTAAATACCAATATATTCAAGTCTCTCGCTATCTTAAAACTTGTTTTTCCACTTTTCCATTCAAAATGGGAAACTTCACATTTGACAATATTGTGTTCCATCTATCATTTTGCTGCCCACTTAATTAATCTGTTTAAATCCCTGTGCAACCTCTGTACATCCTTATCACAGCTTAGTTTTCCACCTTCTCATCAGAAAGCCTGTTTATATTACAGTTAAGCTATCATCCACAGCATTAATATAGATTGTAAATGACTGAGGCCAACTAGTTTCAGTGTTTTTGAGGATATACAGATTTGTTAAACTTGATTTTTCTGACAATTACATGTTTACTTGGTCCAATCATATAATGATTATCCAAGAGCTTCTTGAATATGCCCCTAATAATAGAACTTGAACACTAGGAAACTCTTAAACTTGCATCACAAATTACAAACTGTTCATAAAAGTAGTCTCCACTATTCTACTACGAATGTCAGGCTAATCAGTCTATAGTTTGGGGTTTTCTCTCTCCATCCTTTCTCAAATAACAGGGTTATGTTTTCTACTTTTCAATCATGAGGAATATCCCAGACTTCTTCTGAATTCCCTGGATTCAATATCAATTCACTTTCAGATTACAACAGAATCTTGACCAGACGGGCCAATGGGCTGACAAGTGGCAGATGGAGTTTAATTCAGATAAATGTGAGGTGCTGCATTTTGGGAAAGCAAATCTTAGCAGGACTTATACACTTAATGGTAAGATCCTAGGGAGTGTTGCTGAACAAAGAGACCTTGGACTGCAGGTTCATAGCTCCTTGAAAGTGGAATGTAACTTGAGATAGATAGTTAAAAATCACACAACACCAGGTTATAGTCCAACAGGTTTAATTGGAAGTACACTAGCTTTCGGAGCGACGCTCCTTCATCAGGTGATTGTGGAGGGCTCGATCGTAACACAGCACGATCCAGTCCAATACCGGCATCTCCAAATCTTGAGATAGATACTTAGTATATGCTTAACACCTGTCGTTGCCCTTAATTCCCATTATAATTTTGCCTCATCTTTGCTTCCAAGGGAGCAGCATTTAATTTTAAACATTTCTTTATATGTTAGGCACTTAAAAGCAGATAGTAAAAGCTTCTATTAAGTTTCTTGCCAATACATACTCAGTCTTTTGTTTTCCTTCATCAAGAGTTTGGTTGTAATATTGGTTATAATTCTTAGTTATGAACTCTCTAAATCCTTACAACTCTGACAATAATTAGAAATCTCTTCTTTCAATTTTATGTCTCTTCTGGACTCAGATAATGCACTGTAGTATCAGCATTACAGTATGTATTGCAGAATCTCAGTGCAGCTGAAAACATTATTTTTTCTGAACTTCTTATATTTTTATCTTTTTTCTCTCCACTAAAACACTGCATTGAATAACATTTGAATACAACATTTGTTTTTCCCCACATACTTGCCTTTAAAATGGCTAGCAGGTATAACATTTTCTGCAGGTTCACAATCCACTCCTTAGGCCTTCTTGGAAACATCCGAAATACAAAGTGTACAAATCAGCTTACATTATCAAAGTTAAAAATCACACATTGCCAGATTATAGTCCAACAGGTTTATTTGGAAACACTAGCTTCCAGAGAACTGCTCATTTGTCATGTAGCTGTGGAACAGGATGACAAAACACAGAATTTATAGCAAACAATTACAGTATCATGCAACTAAAATGATATATTAAACAAACCTAAATTGCTGTCTCGGTTTGTTCAATATATCAGTTCAGTTGCATGACACTAACATTTTGCTATAAATTCTGTGTCCTATGAACCTGTTCCACACTACCACTCCAAAAGTTAGTGCTTCCAAATAAACCTGTTGAACTATAACTTGGTGTTGTGAGATTTTTAACTTTGTCCACCCAGTCCATGATGTAGCTCCACATCATGGCTACATTATCTAAGACCGCTTACATTCTTATAGACAAGATGAAGCTATTGTCCCAAATTGAGGTGTCTAATGTGAGAAGCAAACAATTTTAATCTGGGAGAAACAAACGTACAGAATAATGCAAACACCGAAATAGATCCATTGAGTCAATCCCATTGGCATCTTCTCACAGCTCATCCTTCTACAAGAAAACTCTAAACTTTCATCACAAAACATAAACAGTTCATAAAGGTAGTCTCTCGTATCCTTTCAACAGATTTAAATCAATATATCTTAAATGTAGTGCTACTCATTATTTCAAATTGGTCTCAGTTATTGCCCACAGTCAGAACTCCATCAGCACTTTATCCACATATTGTATACTTCAAAACATGCTGGCAATAAATAATTCATCTTTGCAGGGTGTGGTGTAAAATTATGTCCCAATACATGTGTGAATCATAATGTAACACATGTATTGGGCCAAGCAGTGGAATGTGGTGAAAGGGTTAAAATTGTGTCCCAATACATGTGTGAATCTAACCGAAAATGGAAGGTGTCGCTTAGTCCCGTGTGAATCTTGTTATACACCTTCCCGTGTGAATCTTCTTATCTGTATGTAACCAGAATGGAATGTGTTTTTTAGCCTTGCTCTGCTACATGTGTGAATCTAACCGAAAATGGAAGGTGTCGCTTAGTCCCGTGTGAATCTTGTTATACACCTTCCCGTGTGAATCTTCTTATCTGTATGTAACCAGAATGGAATGTGTTTTTTAGCCTTGCTCTGCTGTTCACATGAATGTTTATATCTGGAAAAGAGTATATCAGCTGGAAAAGTTGTCCAGTTCGGTGAGTCTGCTCCGGGGTTGCGTTTAACCGCCGAGTGTGGGTTGTTGGCAACCGCTCTACGAGAACTGACGGCTCCCAGTTCCGGTAACATGTAGAGTGAGTATAAGCCAGACCCGTTGTAAGTACGAGACTGGTTGTGGGGACACTGCGGGGAATAAAACACTTATATTCTAGCAGACTCGCCTCTTGGCTGTTTGTTCTGTGTCAGACTACTTTCCTGCGAGCCTGGTCCTTGACCTTGAGAATTTTTTAAAACACAGGGACAAAATCCATGTGAAGCTGAATAATTTTAAATTTAGTTTTATAGATTAAGTGGCCAAAAATCTGACATTTCCATTATTACACAGCTGACTAATACTTAATGACAATACTGCAACAGCAGAAAGATCAACAGCAGCGATGACAAAGCATTTTCCAAATTCAATCTTTTTTTTAAAAATGACATTCCAGGTACTCTTAAGAGTGAAATTAAACTAATGCTGACAGAAATTGGTAATTTCAAGACTTGACACAGAGGTCTCACTGACCAAGAATTAATTTTCTCACTTCTAAATGAAATGCCAACTTGAACTCAGAGGTTGCCTCGATGTTTGATGTGGTAGAGGTGTTCTAACCCAGCATGTCAAAATTCTCACAGAGGCTTCACTTGTATAACTACTAACTCCTCAGGGAAATTCTCTATTTTGTACCAGTGGAAACGCTAAGGTTCAGTGTAGACTGATGTCAAATGTTGCCCTGATAACATGGAAGTGTTATCATTTTGGCAATACATCAAACATTTTCTATACAGTTCACCGACTTTTAATCTGTCCCCATAGGAAATCTTTCTTACAAGAGAACTTACTACATATCCAGGTGAATGCAGTGCAGAAAAATCATACAGCTACACTGTGAGCTGGAAATCACATTTTGAGATGACATCTTCAACCTCAACTGTCAAAATAAAATAACCATCACTCAGGAAGATGAATAAGTGGGAAGAAAATATGTTCCCGAGCTTTATTGTCATTATAGATTATAACTATAATTATTTCTTCTCCCTCAAAAGAAAACAGCAAAAAGAAATTAAATCAGTAAACAGTGTCAGAAGTGCCAAATGATGCAGCTTAGTCTGAATTTAGTACAGCTAAATCAAAGTTTATAACAAAAGTTATACTTCTTAGGATGACAAATCTACCTTTTTCTTTAAAAGCGCAATTGTTAAAATCTGAAATAAAACAAACATTTCTGAAGCAATACAGCAAGTCAAGCATCATCTGTGGAAAAAGGAAGAGTAAAAAGGACCTTTTGTCAGAACCAAGCAATATTACAGTCAAACAGCTTTGAAGGAGGAACACAATTGGAAGGGATAAAAGAACAGTCTGTAATTAGATGAGTGATATATAAATAATTCATGTTAAAACCCAAAATGTGCAAAGTAAAGAAAGATTCAGGTCCAGTGTGGCCGAGGAGTTTGGTGACACAAGGTGTACCAATACTTCACCACTCACTTGTCAACAGAGATTTTCTATCCTGAGCAACAGCCCATTAAATCTTTCATTCTTGGCGTACCAATCAGAATAAGCTTCAACGTAAAAATATATTAAAATGTAATAAGTTAGTATTCCTAAAAAAAAAGTAGCCAACCCCAAGTTTACTGTTGAACAAAACTAGAATTTGATGAAGGAATGACAGTTTTAATGTGTGTTTATCAAAGACTTACTTTTTTAAAATTGAGAGATGATTATAGTCCATTAATATCTCTTATGACTGAGTTGGATGACATGCTATTTTTAGCAGTTTTACTTGACGAAGCACTGTATATTATCCAGTATTACTAAATCTTTGGGATATGTTTCTCCCGGTGAGTCAAAGGATTATGCTATTTTACAATGTGTACACACATGACAAAAAATATGCTACAATTTGATTCCTAATAATCTCAATGGACTTATTTAATAACTAACATGCTTAAGTCCACGATAGATATGAAAGGAGTATAGATAGCAATCAGAACCAGATGTTTTTTTGAGCTGCACCGTTTCTTCTCTACAGTTGAGGTTTATGGTGGTGCATAATCGTACCCTTCCACTGACCCCTCCTTCGACTGACTGAACTGGTCCTCACTCTTAACAACTTCTCCTTCCAATTCTCCCACTTCCTCCAAACCAAAGGAGTAGCCATGGGCACCTGCATGGGCCCCAGCTATGCCTGCCTTTTCGTAGAATATGTGGAACAGTCCATCTTCCGCAGCTACACTGGCATCACCCCCACCTTTTCCTCCACTACATTGATGATTGTAATGGCGCTACCTCATGCTCCCAAGAGGAGGTTGAACAGTTCATCCACTTTACTAACACCTTCCACCCCGACCTCAAATTTACCTGGACCGTCTCAGACTCCTCCCTCCCCTTCCTAGACCTCTCAATTTCTATCTCGGGCGACCAACTCAACACAAGACATTTACTACAAACCGACTGACTCCCACAGCTACCTAGATTACACCTCCTCCCACCCTGCACCCTGTAAAAACGCCATCCCATATTCCCAA
>NC_057745.1:19464369-19470012 GCF_004010195.1 Chiloscyllium plagiosum | reverse complement strand
CTCAGTCCCAACCCTCGGATTCAGCACCGCCCTCTTGACCTGCAATCTTCTTTCCGACCTCTCCGCCCCCACCCCCTGTCAGGCCTATCACCCTCACCCTCATCTCCTTCCACCTATCGTCTTCCCAGTGCCCCTACCCCAAATTCCCTCCCCCCTACCTTTTATCTCAGCCCGCTTGCACACCAGCCTCATTCCTAAAGAAGAACTTATGCCCAAAACATCGATTCTCCTACTCCTCAGATGCTGCCTGGCCTGCTGTGTTTTTCCAGCACCACATTTTTCAACTCTGGTACTCCAGCATCTGCAGTCCTCACTTTCTCCATATTCACACTCTCACTAGCTTGTACGTCCAATCATAGCTGCAAGTTCCACAACCCTGGAAACATGCTTCACCACCCAAAGGGATTTAGAGTCCTGTAAACCTCACTAGACCAAGTCTATTATAAACTTTGACTGATATATATCAACATATTAGTATCTGAAGGCATAGGCTTTGGTCATAAGGAAATGCATCCTCATTGTTCTAACACTGACACTTTGAAAAGCCTCTGGAAAGGGATGCGTAGGCAACATCAAATTTGGTTAAGTATATGGCATCCCAAAATGCATGTCTTTCAACTGAAATCATAATCAATATTTATCATTTTGTAAAATCATCCCATTTGTAAAATTCTGCCAAATTTCATAAATTTTTACCCAGACTAAGGGGTCACGAAGAGTAATTTATGCATGTGCTTAGATCATGTAGTCGATCATTAAGAAGTGAACAATCTTCTCAAATGTTTCTTGATAACATTTTGTTTTGAAAAACATTACAAAACTACAGAAGCTTAATTCAAGATAACAAAGATATACCTGAAAAGTATACCGACTGGCTTGTCACACACTATCACAAAACTAAATTATTTTACAACTTTGCCCTGATGAAAAACTTTTTATCTCAAAGCATTCTCACCTGTGAGCCTGGGTTTACATTAATTTGAGCCATAAAACATCAGTAAAGGCATAAATTTATGACCTCAGCCACATAGCTTTCTTTCTAATATAAGATGTTTCACTAACCACATTGAACAAAATATTTAATTTGTCACTTAATTGTCAAAATTATTTAATTCTGAGAAATAAGCCCTCAGCCATGCTGTTATTCAATAAGTTCAGCACTCTCCTGGCTTCACCTCCAATCTTCCAACCTCTCAAACTGAGCTTGCTTCTCTAACTCATCAAGTTCCATTCTTCCGTCATTTGTACTGTTTAAATATTTTCTAATTAATCTGTTCAGAGATGCTATTACAAACCTCTTGATCAGGTGGGATTTGAATCTAGGTCATCTTGAGAATGTGCATAGGGTATAAGCAGGCAGGGAAAGAATTAGGTCCGGAGTTTTGTGAAACAAGAGGTTCGGTTTGAGTGCAGGCAGGGAAATGGTTAAGTTCTGCGTTTTTTTTAAAAATGAGGTTCCACTCAGTATGATTCAGATCAGATATGAGTTTTGTGAAACAAGAGGTTTAACTAAGCATGACTCAGATTATATAAGAATCTCACAGTTAACAATGGGGTGCTGGAGACAAGGGTAATGGGTTTACAAGGTGGAAGAGCAGTCATTATGTTCAGCCATTTAACAATATTGAAAGCATTCAGCATCCAAAGTCTGCTAACAAGGGGAAATGTATCTATTGTCTGAGTCCAGTTAACAAAGTTAAGAACATCTCTGCTTGGCCTCTGCTATCGATACTCGTTGATTGTAATGGTCACTTTATTCATGTGTGTGCTGCCTTATCTGGATACTCCTCCCTGTAAAATGACTATATAACAGAGGAACCTCGATTATCTGAATACCAATTACATGAAGATTGGATTATCCGAAGGAGATCTCGAGGTGGCAACATTACATCAAAGGCATGTTTCCAACAGTGATCATGTCTTTTGTTTACAGTGATTAAATAGGCACCGTCTCTAAATGACTGACCTCCTGCCCTCTCTCTCCCCACACTTTCCCTGAAGTTCTACAGAGGGGTGTACCTTAAACCCCCCCTTCCCCAGATAATCTCTCTAATATTGTCCTGTACAGGGCAAACGTGGGACCTCTCAAAAAGGGGTGTGTGTGTGTACATGTACACGCACACGCACTATTTGGAGACTTGAGACTTACCTCCAAAGCCAGCTGCAATCTTGTTGTTGGTGTACAGACCGGCTGCCCCGGGAAGGGGGTAGAGGTGGGGCTGAGGCAGACGAGTTTGGGGAGGGGTGGCGGTGTTGGATGGGATTCGGAGGCGGGGTAGGTGGGGGGCAGGCGGGCAGGGCAGGGTTGAAGGAGTGGGGGGGGGGGGGGTCTCGAACGCAAAGGCATTTAATCAATTAACCGAATAATCGATTATCCGAACAAAATAGTGCCCGCCCATCTCATTCGGATAATCAAGGTTCCCCTGTAATTCATTGAGAAGCTGTTGTTCAAGAGAAGACCGTGAACTCATGTCTCTGTTCTCCCTCTCTCTGGAATAAAAGAAGGTTAAACAACCGTGTCTCCAAGCACTGAGCGTTTTGCTTCGACTGAAAGGGAACGGGATGACATTCTCACCCAAACTTATGGAAACTACAAAGCATCACAATTTTTGTATTTTATTTCATTCTTTCATGACATATTGGCATCATTGGTAAGATCAGTATTTGTTGCCCATCATCAAATGCTCTCAAATGGAGTAGCTTACTATGGTATCTGAGGGTAATTAAGAATCAAATATGCATGGGTCTCGAATCACATTTGGACTTGTGCACATGAAGGACGGCAGAATTTCTTCCCAAAAAGATAAGGAAACCAGATGGGTTTTTAAAGACAATTCAACAATGGTTCCATGATCACCATTACTCAGACTAGTTTTCAATTCCAGATTTTTTTCAACAAATTAATTGAACTTAAATTCCACCTTTGTCCTAGAAAGATCTGGACTTTTGTCTGCATTGCTATTAACTTGGACTTCTGGATTATTAATTCAGTTACATTAACAATGTACCAGCTTCCCCCCTAAACTCTATTACAGAAATAGGCTTTCTGTATAGCAACAACTCAAACTTGAAATTTCTACTCTTACATTCACAATCCTTCCATGCACTCATCCTACACTGTCTGTAATTTCTTCCAGCCAAAACTCCCTCTGAGCACCACCTCCAATACTGGCCACTTAGGTATGCTGGATTTCTTCCACGCCATAATTGCCAGCCGTGTATTCAGTAAACACTGAAAGCTTAAACCCTCACTGATACTATCCTTTGCTGCTTAGAAATGATCCTTAAATCCTCCTCCTTTGAGCAAGCTTTTGATGATTTGTTCTAATACCTCATGTAACTGAAAGTCAATTTTTTCCTCAGTCAGTGCCACGAAGTACCTAGGGACGGTTTCTTATGTTAAGTGCAAGCTATTATTGCTACATTGCATGACATAGAAAGCCGATTCTGAGCTTGGTAATGAAGTAGAGGATCGTTCCGGTGGTTTGGTCATGCACTTCAACTACTCCATGGAAGTAGTACATCACGTCCTGTACATAAACAGCAGGACAAAAGCAACCCAGCCAATCATCATCCCATTAGTCTACTGTCAATCATCAGTAAAGTGATGGAAGGTGTTAGCAACAGTGCTATCCAGCAGCACCTGCTCAGCGACATCCAGTTTGGGTTCTGCCAAGGCCACTCAGCTCCTGACCTCATTACAGTCTTGGTTCAAATACAGACAAAACAGCTGAATTCCAGAGATGAGGTGAGAATGACAGCCCTTGACATCAAGGCTGCATTCGACACAGTGGCATCAAGGGGCATGAGCAAAACTGGAATCAATGGGGCAAACTCTCTGGTGGTTAGAGTCATACCTGACACACAGGAAGATGTGTCGTGGCTGCTGGAGGTCAGTCATCTCAGCTCCAGTCCACACTGCGTCAAATGCAGCCTTGATGTCAAAGGCTGTCACTCTCACCTCAGCTCCAGGACATCTCTGCAGAAGTTCTTCAGGACAGTGTTCTAGGCCCAACCATCTTCAGTTGTTTCATCAATGGATGTTTGCCGATGATTGCACAATGTTCAGCACCATTTGCAACTCCTCAGTAACTGAAGTAGTCTGTGTCCAAATGCAACAAGATCTGGACAATGCCCAGACCTGGGCTGACAAGTGGCAAGTAACACTCACGCCAAACAAAGGCCAAGTTATGACCATCACCAATAAGAGAGAATCTAACCACTGCCCTTCAACATTCAATGGGGTTACAATCACTGAATCCCCCATTATCAACATCCTGGGAGTTATCATTGATCAGAAACTTAAATGGACTCACCCCAGCGAATCTAATCTAATTTAATCATAAACATAGTGGCTACAAAAGCAAGTCAGACACTAGGAATACTGCAGCGTGTAACTCAGCTCCTGACTCCTGAAAGCCTGTCCATCATTTACAAAATACAAATCAGCAGTATGATGGAATACTTCCCACTTTTCTGAATGAGTGCAGCCCCAACAACACTGAAGAAGCTTGACATCATCCAGGACAAATCAGCCTACTTGATTGGCATACATCCACAAACATCCACTCCCTCCAACATGTTCAGTAGCAGCAGTGTGAACTATTGACGAGATGCACTGCAGAAATTCAAAGATCCTCAGATCTATTGACGAGATGCACCTGCCAAATTCATGACCACTTCCAAACAGAAGGACAAGGGCAGCAGATATGTGGGAACACCACCATCTTCAAGTTCCCTCCAGGTCTCTCACCATCCTGACTTGGAAAAATATCGCCATTCCTTCACGGTTGCTAGGTCAAAATCCTGGAATTCCTCCCTATTGGCACTGTGGATCAACCTTCAACAGGTGGACCAAAGCAGTTCATGAAGGCAGCTCACCATCACCTTCTTAAGAAGGAGCAATAAATGGTGGCCAGCCAGCCATTACCACATCTCTCAAAATGAATACATTTTGTTTTATGTTTCTCAGAATAAATTCTACTTGGAGTGTATAAAGAATAAATAAGTTGGTTTGAAAGGATGTCGCCATAATAAAAACAACTTGCAATGAAGTCAAACTTCTCATTTGAAAGAGACAACTGTGGAAGAGACTAGCTGTCTAATGGCACCAGACGAAGTTTCTCTCCAAGTGACATTCAATTTTTCACTTGACATTGAACTGTCACAATTATGAGTGCTAAAGTTAATTTGCTATTGCTTTTGGATTCTCCATTGATCTTAATATGATGTAATATCAGACAGGATGTGAAATAGATGGCAATCTGATCTCAATTTCCTATAGGGTAGGAGAGGTAGAAATCATTTGCTCTGTTTCCAATCCTATCTCCATTGTTCCATTCCAATACTAACTCCATTTCAGATAAGATTACTGTCACTACTGACATTCAGATCATTTGCTAGATGTAAATAAAAACAAATACAGATTGTACTGGGAGGAGTTGCCCAGTTTAGCCTGATGAAATATTATAATTTGAACTGTTTGTTTTAACTTACATTCCTGTGTGCCATCTAAAATTTCACTGGCTTTTAGTTTAATTAAAAATTATAAAACTATTAAAATTATGGGGTGGGGTGAGAGGGAGGAGGGGAGGTGGGAGACGGAGGGGGGGACGAGAAAGGGAGGGGGTGAGCAGGGAGGGG
>NC_057745.1:19443465-19463933 GCF_004010195.1 Chiloscyllium plagiosum | reverse complement strand
GGTGTAGGTGGGAAGAGAGAGAGAGAGAGAGAGAGAGAGAGAGAGAGAGAGAGAGACTGATAGTGAGAGGAGGAGGAGAGGGGGAGAGAGAGAGAGCGCAAGAGAGTGAGCGCACGCGAGTGCAAGAGATTTGTGTCACGGTTTTAGACCCACTACCACATAACCTTAGTCAGTACTCAGAAATGCTAGATAAAGAGCTGAAGCTAGCCTGTTTCAAAGAAAGTTAAACACTGTCAACCTGTACCCTTTACAATGCTACAGCCTTTTTTCTGACAAGGGAGATATCCAAAATAAAGTCAAACTGCATTGACTCCAACTGTCAGTTTTTACAGTTGCAAGTGTAGCTTTCAAAATAACAGAGTAAAAACTGGGGTAAGGCATGCTCAGAATTAGTTGGATTAGGCAGCTCAAAAGCCCAAGTACACAACATACTGATAGGAATCTACCAGAAATTCATTCCAGCCCTAACTCTAAGTAGCAATGTTTTCATAGCTTCCCAAAATAAAAGTGGCACCTTCTCCAGGACTTTCATACTCAAGAAAATTGACAGGCCCCACCCCCCACCACTGCCACAACCCTTCCACTGTTGCCAGCTGTTGAATGGACTTGATTTCCACCTGACACAAACAACTTATTTTCAAACTCCTCTGCAGAAGTCATTGCAAACATCTATGTGCAGAGGGAGCCTCAAATTCAACTGCAAAAAGAAGGGGAGTAATAAATAATGCTTTTTGAAGTAATTCTTGAATACCTTTTTGCAGTTGTGAAAACGCTAATATCGGTAAATGAATTGTATATAGCAATCTTTTGTTTCTTCACATATTCCTGAGGCAAATTAAGTTAGCATAGTTTTAAAAGCACGTAATTTAGTGAATCAAACTATTTTCTCATTAATTTAAAAATATGCAAAAACCAATCAATCAATGTAACTTGTAACAGTAACAGCTCTGTAACAGTAAACACTGTGTTCAATCCAGGCTTTTTTGGTTCTACAGCATTACACAATGCTTTGGCTGTGCAATGCACTGTACACTAAAAGAATAATCTAGTGTTAGTTACTGACTGCAGGCAATTTTCTTCACCTTCACAGAAATTATTCATACCAGGAGAAGAAAATATCCTTTATTTGCTGATACTGTGGGTGACTTTAATTGCAACAAATTCCTCTTTACTGAAGAACTGATTATGCTATCAGGTTATCTTTAAAATATGGAATGACCAGCAGACTTTTGGATCAGGAAATCTCTCTCATCAGCTAAAGAAGGTATTTAGTAATTCTGCATAAACACTTCAATTCTAATTACTTACATTGCACTGTAATGAAAACAAACTGATGCAATTGCAACATTGTTGCTTTTTTTAAATAAAAACAAACAGAGAGCAATTTCTTCTACAATTCCATCAAATGATTTGTCATTCTGCTAACTGACCATTCCAGAACAAAATGATGGACAGGCAAAGTTTCAATTTTAGAAGTAAATGGATTCAAATCTGCTTAAATGATATCAATTTGACTGAACAATCTCACCCAGCAACAGAAAATAATGTTCAATTCCATAAAACATACATTTACGGCAAATAACTTGTATGTACTGAAAAGTACTGTATTGCCTCAGAATCCAAATTAATCCTGAAGAAACAAAGTGTGTCATACTTGGATAACTGGAGCTTTTGGAGCTAGTTATCTCTCCCACAAAAATGGGCTCATCATCATCATCATCTTCATCATCTTTCTTCCCTTTTTGCCAAGGTTCCAGTTCTTCTTCTTCACATTCCATGAATAGTTCTGCCATTCTGATGCCTCAGTCCTGCTTTTGGACAGGAAGGAAAAAGATTGTTTCACTTTTTAAAAAATGAAATATCATTTCATCACCTTAAAATCAAAATAAATACTTGTGCATTACCAATTCCTAATTTTAATTATACTAAACAATTCCAATTTAGAAACTGAAATATTACAACATAACAATCTTGAACTTGCTCTCCCGTGCATGTGCATCATAAAATGTCATACCAAACATCTCAGCCATCTGAAACAAACTACTTGGGTCCATTTCATTATAATACAAAGTAGTATCATTTAACCCACCTGTCAATATATAGCTGGAGAACAATTTAAAAGAATGATCAGGGCAATTTTATCAACATTCCCAGCTAGCTATCTACCATGTTATGAAACTCTTTCAACAGTTTTAGTCTTATCAATACTGAACCTCATCAACTGTTAAATGAAAATGCCCGAGGCAGTGATCCTCAGGCTAAACCACCAGCAGTTGTCTCTCTCTTTGATCTGCGGGGACTATGGTGACTTTACTTTTAAATAGTGCTCTAGAAGGTAACAATGCATCACATTCAAACACACAAATGCCAATAAGACTTCGTAAAACAGCATCTGCAAAGGCAAATTTTGGAAGAGTCAGACCAGTTTTTTTTAAAATCAGAATTAAAAGCAATTTTCTTCTCAAATTTGCAAACCAACAATTTAAGACTGGTACTCATGTTAAAGATTCAACCATTATGTAGTTCTGAAACATCTAAATATCAAATAGAAGATATACATGTCAACAAAGCTTTTCATTTTGCATTCATCAAGACAAAACAGAAGATTGCCGAAATTCAAATGATATAATTTATGCTCCAGGTGAAAAGAGGTGCTAATTCATTGAAAAGTTGGCTCTGCTTGACTGAAGCATTGCTAGACATTGCAGAAATAGCTAATTAACAATCAAGCTAAGATAACCAGTCAAGTTTGCTAAATGCAAAATACATTCATATACATGGATCCGTTCTCTGTAAACAAAAGGAATATTTCAAGGTTTGTGCCTATTTTGAATTATACAGAAGCATGTAGAGCATAGGTCCCTGTTTCTTTCCCCATGGCAATGCCTTGGCCAATTGGAATCAACATACCAACCAATTAGAACCAGTTTTCTAAAGTAATAAAAACTGTGACGGTTTGAAATCTTGTGTTTGTACTCATGAGGACAAGACAAAAGCTTGAGAAACAAGACTTCCTTTGCAGCAATTCACAAATATTTAAGTTACATCGCAAGTTTTGAGAAGATTTGTAGTTCAGGTTGAGGTTTTGGATGTCGGTTTGCTCACTGAGCTGAAAGGTTCATTTCCAGACTTTTCGTCACCTTGCTAGGTAACATCTTCAGTGTACCTCATGCCAAGCAATGCTGCAAATTCCTGCTCTCTATTTATATGTTTGGGTTTCTTTGGGTTGGTGATGTCATTTCCTGTGGTGATGTCACTTCTTGTTCCTTTTCTCAGGGGGTGGTAGATGGGGTCTAACTCGATGTGTTTGTCGAAAGAGTTCCGGTTGGAATGCCATGGCTCTAGGAATTCTCGTGCATGTCTTTGTTTGGCTTGTCCTGGGAAAGGATGTGTTGTCCCAGTCTAAGTGGTATCCTTCCTCATCCGTATGTGAGGATACTACTGAGAGAGGGTCATGTATTTTGAGACTAGTTGGCGTTCATGTATCCTAGTGTCTATTTGTCCAATGTAGTGCTTGTTCCAGTCCTTGCACAGTATTTTGTAAAAACCCTAGCCACTCTCCCTTACATCAAAGACTGCTAGACTACTCAGACCCCTTGGCATCATGGTAGCCCACAAACCCACCAACACACTAAAACAGCAGCTAATGAACTTGAAAGACCCTATACAGACAACAAGCAAAACTAACGTCATTTACAAAATACCATGCAAGGACTGTAACAGACACTACACTGGACAAACAGGCAGGAAACTAGCCACCAGGATACATGAACACCGACTGGGACAACACATTCATCAGAAGACAAGCTAAACAAAGAATTGTTCGAACCGGAACTCTATCAACAAACACATCGAGTTAGACTACACCTACCACCCACTGAGAAAAAGAACAGGAAGTGACTTCACCATAGGAAATAACATCACCAACCCAAAGAAACCCAAACGTATAAATAGAAAGCAGGAATTTTCAGTATTGCTTCGCATGAAGTCCACTGAAGATATTACCTAGTAAGGTAACAAAACGTCTGAAAATGAACCTTTCAGCTCAGCGAACAAACCTACATCCAAAACTTAAGTTGCATTTGTACGAGAAGTTGAACTGCTATAAATTCAGATTCTATGGACTACCTAAAGTACACAAACCAGACATCCCACTCAGACCCATTGTATCGCTACCAGGGACACCATCACACAAACTGGCTAAAGAATTACAACAGAAACTGAAACACCTGATCAGCAGATCCAGACACTCTATACAGTCAACGCAGGAATTCTTGGACAACAGAAATATACATATAGACAAGGAAGTAACTATGGTCTCATTCGATGTAACAGCACTGTTCACCTCTATCAACAAAACCCTAGCCAGAGAAACAATAGCCAACCTGCTGGACATACAGAACAGACAACAAGACGGGGAACCTATCAACAAAGACTGCATACTCAAACTACTGGACCTGTGCCTCACAACACACTTCACATTCAACAACCAAATATATGAACAAATCAACTGCACACCCATGGGCTCACCCAACTCTGGACTCATAGCAGAAGCTGCAATGCAGAGATTAGAACAAACAGTCTTACCGCAAATTCAACCCAAACTCTGGGTCAGATATGTAGATGACACCTTTGTAATCATTAAAAACACAGAAATAGAAAACACACACCAGATCATCATCGCCACACTCACAGGAATCAGATTCACTCGAGAGGAAGAAAAGGACAACCAACTCCCATTCCTAGACGTGATGGTACAGAGAACACCGAACGGAGAATTCACCACAAAGGTACACAGGAAAGCCACACACACAGACCAAGTCCTGAACTACGAAAGCAACCACCCCAACACACACAAAAGAAGTTGCATCAAGACACTGTTCAAACAGGGCCACAACACACTGCAGCACACCAGAACTGCAAAAAGAGAAAGAAGAACACCTCTACAATGTATTCGCCAAAAACGGATACCCGCGCAATCTCATCAACAGATTCCTAAGGGAAAGACAACGGAATGAGGACATGCCACAACCCAAAGGGCTGGCCACGTTACCATACATCTAGAAAATTTCTGAACTGACAGCCAGACTACTACGACCACTAGGACTCATGAAAGTACACAAACCAACAGCCACTCTCAGACAACAACTCGCCAGACAAAGGACCCGATACCCAGCATGAGCAAAACTAACGTAGTGTACAAAATCTCATGCAAGGACGGCACAAAACACTACATAGGACAAACAGGAAGACAGCTAACGATCCATATCCATGAACACCAACTAGCCACGAAACGACACGACAAGCTATCCTTAGTAGCCACACACACAGATGACAAGCAATACGAGTTCGACTGGGACAACACTACTATTATAGGACAAGCCAAACAGAGAACAGCCAGGGAATTCCTAGAGGCATGGCACTCATCCACAGATTCAATCAATAAGCACATCGACCTGGACCCAATATACCGGCCACTGCAGCGGACAGCTGGAACTGACAACTAAAAGCGGCAGAGACAAACCACAATAAATGCCAGAGGAAAAATCACAGAAGCGCTTCACAGGAGGCTCCCAAGTACTGAGGATGTCACCTATACAGGGGACGAAACGTCTGCAACACAATTTCCCAACTCGGCAAATAGAACCACAACAACGAGCACCCGAGCTACAAATCTTCTCACAAACTTTGTTATAAAAGGGCCACAAGATTCACCAATCCAACTACTAGATATCATAATTGAACTGACTTATTCTTAAAAATCACACAACACCAGGTTATAGTCCAACAGGTTTAATTGGAAGCACACTAGCTTTCGGGGGGGAGCTACGCTCCTTCATCAGGTGATAGTGGAGGGCTCAATCCTAACACAGAATTTAGACAGACAAAGACCCACATGCACACACATATTTTGTGGGGTGAATTTGTACTTGCAGAGTTACATTGTACTTTGCTCAAAAACTGCATGAATTTATGTAAAACTCCATTATCTCACTTTTTAGGTTAGAATCAATCTAAACATCATGGCATAGACAGAGAACACAGGGGGCCAACACCATCAACATATTGTCTAGCTATCACCATCGTTAACAGCTAACCCAAGAATGCAACTTTTTAAAAAAAAGGTTTTGTGATTTACACATGAAAGAAGTGAAACTATCACTGTATTCTAACAGATGAAAGGCTTAACAATCAATGTATAATTTCAGTTACATCACACCGTAAATTTTTGCTATAAATTCTGTGTTAGGATTGAGCCCTCCACTATCACCTGATGAAGGAGCGTCGCTCTGAAAGCAAGTGTGCTTCCAATTAAACCTGTTGGACTATAACCTGGTGTTGTGTGATTTTTAACTTTGTACACCCCAGTCCAACACCGGCATTTCCAAATCATGACTTATTCTTGACAGCAATCTCCGAAGTGTTTCAACACCAAGACAGCCAGACCAGTCTCCCAATCCCTGAATTCACAACTCGGGAAAATTAAATTGACCTCAGTAGTTCCTAACCAGATCTTCTGAATAAGTAGCACCACTCTTTGTGAATAAACAATACCAGAGACCAGATTTGTTGCATAAACAAAATATTTAACAATTTATTAATAATACAGTAGCAGAGCAAAATTAGATCACAAGGCAATCAAATTAATGTTCAAGAGTTAAACCCAATCCCCTTTAACTCTAGCCTAACACAAAGAGTCAGGCAGTCACAGTTAAGGGATAAACCAAAAGAAGAAGAAATAATTGAGATGTAACTGGCCAGTTCACTTAGGCAGACTCCATGATCCCTGACATCACATATGGGATAATAGCTTGCCAAGCATCTGACAGCACTGCATGCAGATAGCTTCCCGTTGGCTCCAAAGAACATTCATTTAATTCTTATTTCTGAGATTTATTCTCTGAACTTTTAATAACTTGCTAATGACAGGACAACCAAGGAGAACAATCAAACCTCCAACCTGCAGTTTTCTGCAGGCACAATCCTTATGACCCAAACAGTCCAAAAACCAGATAATGGTCCAGCCTCTCTCTGCCAAACTGACTGCCTCCCCAAGAGGTCCCAATTAACATTCAACATCTGCTATATGGAGTCCAAGAGTCAATAGATCACTTTTTAAGAAACAATCTGCAATTAACTTTCAGATCTGACCTCAAACAAATGTCAGTTTGTTTTTATTTGGAAAGAAGTAAATTGCTGTTCTCAGTCCAAAGGTGACCTATAGCTCAGAGTTCACAGCTCCAAATCAAAAATATTTTTTTAAAAATTGAAGAAAAATCAGCAAGAGTCTAACAAAGGAGAGAAAGACTGAACTAGAGGTACAAAGGTTTGCTTTTGTGACAAATCCTCATCCATTTCACATAGTATTGCTTGCCATGTGAAGAATGGGGGACAGGTAACTAATATCCAAATGTTACCTGTTTTGATATTGCAAATGTCCAACAAGTATCAAGTGTAAATTAACACAAATGGAATTTCGTAGTATGGCGTTGAATAATTTCATTAATCCTGACTTTATCCAGAGCAACAGTCTTGACATGGTTGCAAATTCTCTGGTTATCTGATCAGTTGTTTCTTCATTACTTTTAAAAGAGATGAAAATGTTCTTCAAGCGTCAAAATCAGTCCCTCAAAACTGATTATTTATCACACATAGTGGGTAGGATTTCCATACAGAAAAATGGATTTGCTCTTATTATACAACAAGATTGATTTCCAACAAATCTATTTGAAATATCCTGAAAATGGGTGAGATGCTTTATAAATGCAAATTCATTTGTTCTTTGAATCACACCAAGGGTTCAAGACAAAACCATAGTGGAGGAAGAGAGAGCAGCAAAGACTTCAGTGGTTTGCCAAGTGTTTCTCAAGTCGTTACATCTTTAAAAAAGGCCCTCTTGCCAGTCCCTGTGGTGCATTTGGCTGACATTGGAAAGGTTGGTGGTTCTCAACCACCCAAGAACAAAACTTTTGGTATGAGGGTCCTCTTGTGGCACAGTGGTAGTGTCCCTACCCCTGGACCTGAAAGGCCTGTGTTCAAGTCCCACCTGCTCCAGAGGTGTGTAATAACATCTCTGAACAGGTCGATTAGAGAAAATGGTCAACATAAAAAAAAAAGCTATTAGCAAACAATACTGCAGTAGTTCAGGAAGTGCAGCACTAGAAGAAGAGTACCACATACATGGATAGTCATGTAGCTAAATAGCAAACAGTCTTATTTGTAGCCTGCAAGGTCAACCAGTTCAACCAGCCTCTGGTTGACTGGAATAGACTAGCATGTGGTAGAGATATATATGTACAGCCACTTATTATTCCATCTGCATCCACCTTTTCAATGAACTTTTCATCTACTCACACAATGTAGATACTTGTACATTAAATGAAAATATGGTTGTTCCAAAACTGGATTAGATGCTGCATCGGTAGTTCAAACTGTACAGTTAAAGATGCAGTCAAGGCACATGCATAAACAATTACAAAGAAAGGAAAGGTAAATAAAAGTTATAAATAAACCAGGGGACAGATAAGTGAACCTCCAAATCTCAAAGAGATCTTGGAAATAAAGAGCCATCTAGTAATTGAGATATAGAATGTGTAACAATTACATTCAAGAAATAATATTCTAAAATACAGTTAATCTAGTTGAATATTCAGCTGCATCAAAAATTAAAACAGGAGCCAGAATAAATATGAAATTCAGCCCATCTATCTTTTCTTTAGGACTTTTATCAAACCATATTTCAATTGAGACACCAGTAAAAATTAAATGTTATATTTATGTACAAATCTAAAGCATGATATAAAACTCAATGTGTGAAAGGCTACGTTTCTGACATTTCATTATGTACACATATTACCCAATCCACCAGGGCAAAGTTGACAGGGATTCTGGTAACTGAAGCATGGCTAAAAAGCTAAAACTCAATTTGTACCCAAGAGGGCAATGCTCAGTTAATTCCCTAATTCTGTTAGTAACCTCTAATGTCAACTTATTCTATGAAAAGTTCTGCAAATTTAAAGCCACTTTGAAGATGCAAGCATAGGAAGAGCCAAGATTGATAAGGACAGAGAAAAGCAAAATAGTTCTCAAATAAAACAAATTGCAGATGCCAACAATCTCAAACAAAAATCAGGAATTGCTGATGAAACTCAGCAGGTCTGGCAGTATTTGTGAAGAGAAAGTAGAGTTAATGTTTCAAGTCCAAAGCTACTTTAGAAGGAACAGTAGCTACAAAAAGGTACTATTTGCGCTGACAACATGGGGTACGTGGAGGGGAAAGAGTAAGTGGATAGGTGATGACAGAGCCCAAACAGAGAGAAAGAAAATTAAACTTACAAAGCAATGGTTGTTTACAAGCCAGGGAAGAAGAAAGCAGAGAATGAGGTCAATGAGTAGGTAAAAATGGGATGGATGTACTGAAAGCAGATCATGGCACGACAGGGCCTGGGCTGTGGGGGGTGGATAAAGCTCCTGGAAGGAAGTGTTAGGCTCCAAAATTACTGAATGCGATATTGAGTCCTGAAAGCTGGAGGGTCCCTAAAGCAAAAGACAGATGCTGTTTTTCAAGCTTGGGCTAAGCCTCGCTAGAGCAATACAGCAGGCCTGAGACAGAAATATCAGCTAATTGGCATGTTAATATGTTGAAGTGGGAGGGAACTAGAAGCTTAAGGTCATTTTTATTGTCAGAACACAAGTTTACTGCAAAGTGGTCATCCAGTTTGTGATTTGTCTCCCAGCTTAAAGACAATGACATTGTGAGCAATGAATACAATAGACGAGACTGAGTGAAGTGCAGACAAACTGCTACTTTACCTGGAAGGAGTGTCTGGAACTTTCGATAATGAGGAGGGAGGTGGTAAACAAGCAAGTGTTGCACCTTTTGTGACCGTATGGGAAGTATAGGGAGTTCTCGAGAGTGGAGAAGGAATGGACCAAGATGTTCCGGAAGGAATGGTCCTTGCAAAATGCTGGCAAGGCAAGAGAAGGGAATTGAGTCTGGTGGTGGCATCCCACTGGAGGGGGTGGAAACACTTTATGAACCTTTGGATGCAGATGTGAAGGGTTGGAAGTGAGGTTTGTGTGTTGGGGAAGAGAAAGGAGCAAGGACAAAAATGTGGGAAATGGGTCAGACACCACTAAGGGTCCTGTCAACCATGGTGGCAGGGAATCCTCAGTTGAGGAAAAAGATGGACATTTCTGAGGCACCCTGCAGAAGGTGGTATTATTAGAATAGATGTGTGAGAGAGAGAGAAACTCGGAGAATGGCTTGGAGTCCATACAGAAGCAGGGTGTGCAGATGTGTAGTCCAGGGAACTGCAGGAGTCAGTGGGTTTGTAATGGATATCGTTGTCCAGCCTATCCCCAGAAATGGAAACAGAGATGTTGAGAAAGGAAAGGGAGGAGTAAGAGACAGGCCACGTGAAGTTGAGATAGACAGGCAGGAAGCTGGAAGAACACAGCAAGCCAGGCAGCATCAGGAGGTAGAGAAGTCGACATTTTGGGTGTAATCCTTCTTCAGGACAGGTGAAGATGAGAGTAGAGTGGAAGTTGGAAGCGCAATTGATAAATTTTTCCAATTCTGAACGAGAGGGGAAGCAGCACCAATGATGTTATTGAAGTACCAGACAAAAAGCTGTGGAGAGAGACATGAGGATTGGAAGAAGGAATGTTCCACATATCCCACGAAGGTACAGATATAACAGGGGCCCACGTGGATTACACATCGTTGGTCTGAAGAATGTCAGAAGGCCAGAGGGAGGGTTCCAGGTGGAGGGAGAGTGAAGAGGCAGGTGAAGGGATCCGTGAGCCAGGAAAAGGACTTTTGTCCAAAGAAATGGGCATGAAGGAGACAAAAGAAAACTTCAACATTATGTTGCGCCTGAAATTCATTGGGGTGGGGGTGCAGAGGGATAAAACTATGTCCTTTGCTGACTTCAGAACGCTCAGCATCAGACAGAAGGTCAAATGGGATTGTAAATACCAGACCAAATGGTGGGGTGAGGAGAAGGGATACAGACAGAGGGTAGAGACGGGGCGAAAGGTTCCAGAGGGGAGTGGGTACTTCCGTTTTTGCAACTTGCATTCCTTAATGTCTGAAAGAAAGAGAAAAGGTTTCGTATTAGAGCATCGAACAAGCCCTAGAACGAAGTGGAAGCAGGGATGGGTGGTTAGGACAGCTGTGAGATAGCGTGAGATGGTGCTGATGGAGACAGACACCAAGAATGTGTATATAGCAGCACATGGCACTGAGTGTGGATCCAGAATACAGTGAGAACAGCTGCCAGAAGAGTTTTGTACATCACAGGTACATGTGAATCTTGGGTGAATTCAAAATAGGAAAGCTGAAACTTCAGTTGGAATATTTTTGTTATGCTTAAGTGAGAAGAAGATATACAAATAAGGGGAGAGGAAAAGAGAGGGCCACACAGGAACATAGAACAATAGAGTGCAGATCAGGCCCTTCAGCCCTCAATGTTGTGCCAACCTGTGAACAAATCTAAGCCCATCCCACTACACTATCCATCGTCATCCACATGCTTATCCAAGGACTGTTTAAATACCCATAATGTGGCTGAGTTAACTACACTGGCAGGCAGGCATTCCATACCCTTACCACTCTCTGAGTAAAGAACCTGCCTCTGACATCTGTCTTAAATCTATCACCCCTCAATCTGCAGCTACGGCCCCTCGTAGCCGATGTCATCATCCTAGGAAAAAGACTTTCACTGTCCACCCTTCTAATCCTCTGATCATCTTGTATGTCTCTATGGTCCTCTCTTAGCCTCCTTCTCTCCCATGAGAACAAACCCAAGTCCCTCAGCCTTTCCTCATAAGACCTTACCTCTAGACCAGGCAACATCCTGGTAAATCTCCTCTGCATCTTTTCCAATCCTTCCACATCCTTCCTCTAAATGAGGCGACCAGAACTGTACACAATACTCTACGTGAGGCCGCACTAGCATTTTGTACAGTTGCAGCTTGGCATCACAGCTCTGGAACTCAATCCCTCCACCAATAAAACTGAACATACCGTATGCCTTCTTAACAGCACTATCAACCTGGGTGGCAACTTTCAGGGATCTATGTACATGGACACCAACATTCCTCTGCACATCCACACTACCAAGAATTAGATTAGATTAGATTACTTACAGTGTGGAAACAGGCCCTTCGGCCCAACAAGTCCACACCGACCCGCCGAAGCGAAACCCACCCATACCCCGACATTTACCCCTTACCTAACACTACGGGCAATTTAGCATGGCCAATTCACCTGACCTGCACATCTTTGGACTGTGGGAGGAAACCGGAGCACCCGGAGGAAACCCACGCAGACACGGGGAGAATGTGCAAACTCCACACAGTCAGTCGCCTGAGTCGGGAATTGAACCCGGGTCTCATGGCGCTGGAATCTTCCTATTGACCCAGTATTCTGCCTTCCCGTTATTCTTCCCAAAGTGAATCACCTCATATTTATCTGCACTGAACTCCATTTGCCACCTCTCAACACAATTCTGCAGTTTATCCAAGTCCCCTGCAACCTACAACATTCTTCCATAGTCCACCACTCCACTGACTTTAGTGTCATCGGCACTAACAGCAGTGGTCCCAAAACAGATCCTTGTGGCACACCACTAGTAACCAGACTCGAGGCTGAATATTTTCCATCAACCACTACTCGCTGACTTCTTATAGAAAGCCAGTTTCTAATCCAAACCATTAAATCACCCTCAATCCTATGTCTCCGCATTTTCTCCAAAAGCTACTATATGGAACCTTATCAAAGGTTTTACTGAAGTTCATGTACATCACATCAACTGCCCTTGCCTCATCCACATGTTGGTCACCTTTTCAAAAAGCTCAATGAGGTTTGTGAGACACTACCTGCCCTTGACAAAACCATGTTGACTATCTCCAATCAAACTGTTCCTTGCTCGATGACTATAAATGCTATCTCTTATAATCCTTTCCAAAACTTTTCCTACAACAGACGTAAGGCTCATTGGTCTATAATTACCTGGGTCATCTCTATTTCCCTTCTTGAACAAGGGCACAACATTTGCAACCCTCCAGTCCTCTGGTACTAAACCTGTAAACAATGACAACTCAAAGATCAAGGCCAAAGGCTCCGCCATCTCCTCCCTAGCTTCCCAGAGAATCCTTGGATAAATCCCATCCGGCCCAGGGGACTTATTTACTTTCACACCTTCCAGAATTAATAACACCTCCTCTTCACTAACTTCAATCCTTTCTACTCTAATAGCCTGTATCTCAGTCTTCTCTACAATAGTCTCCTTTTCTTGAGTGAAAACAGATGAGACATATTCGTTTAGCTCCTCTCCGATCTCCACAGGTCCACACACAACTTCCCACTTCTGTCTTTGACTGGCCCTATTCAGACCCTAGGTCATCCTTTTATTCCTCATCACATACCTATAGAAAGCTTTAGAATTCTCCTTTACTCTACCTGCTAAAGACTGCTCATGTCCCCTCCTTGCTCTTGTTAACTCTGTCTTTTTAATCCTTCCTAGCTAATCTGTAACTCTCCATCGCCTCATCTGAACCATCTCATCTCAATGTCACAGAAGCCTCCCTCTTCTGCTTAACAAGAGATACAATTTCTTTAGTAAACCACGGTTCCCTTACCTTATCACTTCCTCCCTGCCTGACAGTGACATAGCTATAAAAGACACGCAATATCTCTTCCTTAAACCAGCTCTACACTTCTCCTGCATTTTGCTACCCCATTCTATGCCTCCTAAGTCTTGCATAATCGCATTATTATTGCCCTTCCCCCATCTGTAACTCTTGCCATCTGGCACGTACCTATCCCTTTCCATTGCTAAAATAAAGGTAACCAAATTATGGTCACGGTCTCCAAAGTGCTCACCTACCACTAAATCATCACCCGGCCTAGTTCATTACCAAGTACCAGATCCAATGTGGACTCCCCCCTTGTTGGCCCTTCGAAATACTGTGTCAGGAAAGCCTCCTGCACACATTGGACAAAATCTTATCCATCTGACATACTAGAGCTATAGCATTTCCAGTTAACGTTGGGGATGTTAAAGTCCCCCACAATGACCACCCTGTTCCTTTCACTCCTACCCAGAATCGTTTTGCCGATTCTCTCCTCCACATCCCTGGAATTTTGCGAAGGCCTGTAAAAAACTCCCAGCAGTGTGACCTCTCCTCTCCTGTTTCTAACCTCAACCACCTCAGCAGACAAATCCTCGTCAGAAGTACTTTCAGCCACCATTATACTGTCCTTGACTAACAAAGCCACATACAGTCAGAGTCATAGAGATGTACAGCATGGAAACAGACCCTTCGGTCCAACCTGTCCACACCGACCAGATATCCCAACCCAATGACATCCCATCTGCCAGCACCCGGCCCGTATCCCTCCAAACCCTTCCTATTCATATACCCATCCAAATGCCTCTTAAATGTTGCAATTGTACCAGCCTCCACCACTTCCTCTGGCAGCTCGTTCCATACACATACCACCCTCTGCGTAAAAACGTTAGGTCTCTTTTATATCTCTCCCCTCTCACCGTAAACCTATGACCTCTAGTTCTGGATTCCCCGACCACAGGGAAAAGACTTTGTCTAGTTATCGTATCCATGCCCCTCATAATTTTGTAAACCTCTGGAAGGTCACCCCTCAGCCTCCGACACTCCAGGAAAAAACAGCCCCAGCCTGTTCAGCCTCTCCCTGTAGCTCAGATCCTCCAACCCTGGCAACATCCTTGTAAATCTTTTCTGAACCCTTTCAAGTTTCACAACATCATTCCGATAGGAAGGAGATCAGAACTGCACGCAATATTCCAACAGTGGCCTAACCAATGTCCTATACAGACCTCCCAACACCTGTACTCAATACTCTGACCAATAAACGAAAGCATACCAAACGCTTTCTTCACTATCCTATCTACCTGCGACTCCACTTTCAAGGAGCTATAAAGGTGCACTACAAGGTCTCTTTGTTCAGCAACACTCCCTAGGACCTTACCATTAAGTGTATAAGTCCTCCTAAGATTTGCTTTCCCAAAATGCAGCACCTCGCATTTATCTGAATTAAACTCTATCTGCCACTTCTCAGCCCATTGGCCCATCTTGTCCAGATCCTGTTGTAATCTGAGGTAACCCTCTTTGCTGTCTACTACACCTCCAATTTTGGTGTCATCTGCAAACTTACTAACTGTAGCTCTTATGCTCCCCCCTTTTACCACCTTCCTTGATCTTAATGAAAGATATAAGGAAGCTGCAACATCCATTCCTGACCTTGCTCTATCCATGTCACCAAAATGGCCACAACATCGAAGTCCCAGGTACCTATCCATGTTGCAAGCTCATCAAGTTGATTCCGGATACTCCTGGCGTTGAAGTCGACACACTCCAAACCAGCTTACTGTCTGCCAGCACATTCCTGTGACCATGAAATCCTGTCCATGTCCTCCCTACTCACATCCTCCTGTGCACTGGAATTACACCATAGGTTCCCATCCCTCTGCCGAGCTAGTTTAAACCAACCCAAATAGCAATAGCAAATTTCCATCCAGGATATTCATACCCCTCTGGTTCAAGTGAAGACCGTCTTGTTTGTCGAGGTTCCATCTTCCCCAGAATGGGCCCCAATTATCCATATACCTGAAACCCTCCTTCCTGCACCATCCCTGCAGCCACGTGTTCAGCTGATATCTCTCCCTGTTTCTCACCTTGCTATCACATGGCACCGGTAACAAACCAAAGATAACTCTGTTTGTTCTAGCTCTCAGCTTCCATCCTCGCTCCCTGAAATCCTGCCTTACATCCCTATTCATCACTCAGAAAGAAGAAATTCCTTTGCATCTCAGTTTTAAAGAAGTGTTCCCTTATTCTGTAACAATGATCTCATGTGAAACTCCCCTACTTCTGGAAACATCATTTTGACACTATTTTTTCAAGCCTCCTCTCAAAATCTTGCATGTTTCAATAAGATGGCTCTGCATGCTTCTAAACTCTAACAAATAAAGATCTAACAAATGCAGCCATTCTTGGTAAATCAGCCCCTTAATCCCAGTGGCTGAGTTTCCTCCTTTGTCACCAGGGCCTGGGTAACATCTGCTTCCTTGCCACAGACAGTTGCAAAGTATTCATTCAATTCATCAGTCACACCCCTTAAACAAATTTCCTTTATTGTTCCTCATCAGTTTTTATCTTTATTTTACCCCCTTTTAATATTGCTGTGCTTTAAGAAGGTTGCTTGGCAGGATTTGACCATACATGAGGAAATCACAATTGTTTACAAATCCATTTCCTTAACATCTTTTCTGCACAGTCATGGAATTTCAACTATACTTATTTGCAAACTGTTTTCAGTCACAAGGAGAGAATTTCAAATATGTTTTTTTAAAGCACTGATTAAATATAGCGAAATCTCTTCCACTTCATTCTTGCACTGTTACCCAAATTTCTACTTTCCATCTGGTCCCTAAATAGTGCAGCACTGTCTAATGTTCCAGTGAGGTCCATTAAAGTTATATTTCTGAAACAGTGATTGGTTCTGTTCCGGTTTCTAAAGAGGTGGGTCCAGGAATTCATCTTAAACAGTTCAAGAGGAAACATTTATCTAAACAACAGATGAACTGCCAATAAATCAGTGAATTGACTAGTACTGATGTATAAAGTTAGTGTATTCCATGAGAATCCTCCAATTCATATACTAGTATATCTCCCTGTCATCTACCATGATCCTAGATTTATTTTTACCAAGTATAAGAAAGTTTCAACAAAACTTACTTTCCAATACAAAGCTATGAATGCATTCAAACGGTTTATAATCTGGGTCCAGCTAGACGGAAGGCAGACCTAAACATACATCACTGCTGTAATCTTAATTTTCTGCAATACCAGAACACATGGACAAAACAGAAACCCTATTTTCAGACACAGAAAATTAAGCAAAGGTGACCTTTTCAAAAGGATTAAGCTAAGTTTCCCCCTCCAGTAATTATTGCTACTTAAAATGCAAATCATATAAATACAGGTATTATCATACATTGCGCCAAATTTCAGCCCAAGTGTTTCCAAAGTTAATAATTTTTACCTATGAGTATGGAATTTGAAATTTGAAACACTTTTAAAATTACCCCTCTTGCACTTGTGTTTCAGCATCAGACATTTCAAAATACTCTTCATACTAAGTGTTAATTAAATCAAGTAATGCTTTTAAATTTAAGTTCATCTTCCAAAAATTAATTTCAAATTTCAAATAAATAATCATTTAAAAATCACATAGCTGAAAAAACACTTCATCAAAGCTTTTCGCTTGCATTCACAGAACAATTGCAAGATTACTAAAAACTGCTGCATGAGCAGAGAGTGCTGATTGGTTGGCAGGTTGACTCGATTGACAGAAACATTGTCATGGAAAATGCAGAAATTCATGATGATTGAATGCCAAGTTCTTGGGTTCCTTTAATTTCTTTCAACAGGCAGTAGGGGAGCATTTTGAGGCCAGTGACCATAATTCTATTAGTCTTAAAATAGTGATGGAAAAGGATAGACCAGATCTAAAAGTTGAAGTTCTAAATTGGAGGAAGGCTAATTTTGACTGTATTAGCCAAGAACTTTCAAAAGCTGACCGGAGGCAGATATTCACAGGTAAAGGGATAGTTTGAAAATGGGAAGCCTACAAAAATGAGATAACAAGAATCCAGAGACAGTATATAGAGGAACCTCGATATTCTAACAACACAGGCGGGGAGTATTTTGTCCGGATAACAGTTTTGCCAAGCATCGGGAACTTGCGATCTTGTTCGGATAATCCGAAATTCGGATAATCAATGTTCAGATAATCAAGGTCCCTCTGTATTCCTGTTAGGGTGAAAGGAAAGGCTGGTAGGTGGAGGAAATGCTGGAAGACGAGAGAAATTGAAGCTCTCGTTAAGAACAAGGAGGAAGCATGTGTCAGGTATAAAGAGCATAAATCGAGTCAATCCTTAGAAGAGTATAAAGGCAGTAGGGGTATACTTATAGAAAATCAGGAGGGCAAGAAGGGGACACGAGATAAGTTTTGGCAAATAGGGTTAAGGAGAATCCAAAGGGATTTTATAAATACATGAATGACAAAACGTTAACTAAGGAGAGAATAGGGCGCCTCAAAGATCAGCAAGGCAGCCTATTTGTGGAGCTGCAGGAGATGGGAGAGGATACTAAATATTTTGTATCAGTGTTTACTGTTGAGAAGGACATGGAACATACACAATGTGGGGAAATAAATGGTGACATCTTGAAAAATGTCCATATTATAGAGGTGATGCTCGATGTCTTGAAACGCATAGAAGTAGGTAAATTCCCAAAACCTGATCAGGTGTACCCTAGAACTCTGTGGGAAGCTAGAGAAGTGATTGCAGGGCCCCTTGCTGAGATATTTGTATCACTGATAGTCACAGGCGAGGGGGTGCCAGAAGACTGAGGTTGGTTAAAGTGGAGCCACTATTTAAGAAATGTGGTAAGGAAAAGCCAGGGAGCTATAGACTGGTGAGCCTGACATCAGTGTCGGGCAAGTTGTTGGAGGGAATCCTGAGGGACAGGATTTACATGCATTTTGAAAGGCAAGGACTGATTAGGGACAGTCAACGTGACTTTGTGCATGGGTAATCATGTCTCACAAACTTGATTGAGTTTTTTGAAGAAGTAACTAAGAGGATTGATGAGTGCAGAGCGGTGGACGTGATCTACATGGAGCTTCAGTAAAGCATTCGACAAGGTTCGTCATGGGAGACTGGTTAACAAGGTTAGATCTCATGGAATACGGGAGAACTAGCCATTTGGTTACAGAACTGGCTCGATGATAGAAGACAGCAGGTGGTGGAGGAGGGTTGCTTTTCAGACTGGAGGCCTGTGACCAGTGTGTACCACAGGGTTCGGTGCTGGGTCCACCACTTTGTCATTTACACAAACTTAGCTCTCAATGCTGGCAAAACCAAGGAACTCATTATTGACTTTCAGTGGGATGTTATTCATGGCTCCCTTCACATTAACAGCAAAGAGGTGGAACGAGCGGAGAGTGTCAAGCTCCTGGGAGTGGTCATCCACCACAAGCTTTCTTGGACTCTTCATGTGGATGCACTAGTTACAAAGGCCCAACAATGTCTCTTCTTCCTCAGGCAGCTGAGGAAATCTGACATGACAGTGAATACCCTTTCCAACATTTATAGGTGCGCCATCAAGAACATTCTGGATGTATTACTACCTGGCAACTGTACCATTCAAGATTGGAGACGGTTACAGAGAGTGGTGAACTTGTCCCAGACAATCACAAAGGCCAACCTCCTATCTAAAGAATCCATCTACCAGGCCCGCTGTCTAGGGAATGCCACCAGCATTCTCAAAGATCCATCCCACCCTGGCAATGCTTTTTTACCACCTCTACCATCAGGGAAAAGGTACAGAGGCCTAAACACAGGCACCAGCTGAAACAAACCCTATTGTTGTTAGAATACTGAACGGACTCACAAACTCTTAACATTTGCCTGTACCTGTGTTTTGTTTTTTCCCGCTGTTTACCTATTATTTACTTATCTATGCTATTTAACTATGTGATCTGCCTGTATTGCTCGCAAGACAAAGCTTTTCACTGTGCCTCAGTACACATGACAATAAATTCAATTCAATTAAATTCAAATTATTTGGATGTGACCATCAGAGGTATCATTACTAAGTTTGCAGATGACACCAAAATTGGAGGTGTGGTGGACAGCGAAGAAGGTTACCTCAGAGTACAACGGGATCTTGGACAGATGGGTCAACGGGCCAAAGATTGGTAAATGGGAGTTTAATTTAGATAAATGCGGGGTGCTGTATTTTGGAAACGCAAATCACAACAGGACACGTACACTTAATGGTAAGGCCCTGGGGAATGTTGCGAAACAAAGAGACCTGGAGTGCAGGTTCATAGCTCCTTAAAAGTAGTTACAGATAGATAGGATAATGAAGGCGTTTGGTATGCTTTCCTGTATTGGTCAGAGCATTGAGTATAGGAATTGGGAGGTCATGGTTAGGCCACTTTTGGAATATTGCGTGCAATTCTGGTCTCCTTCCTATCAGAAGGACGTTGCAGAACTTGAAAAGGTTCAGAAAAGATTTACAAGGATCTCGCCAGGGTTGGAGGATTTGAGCTATAGGGAGATGCTGAATAGGCTGGAGCTGTTTTCCCCGAAGCGTCAGAGGCTGAGGGGTGACCTTATAGAGGTTTACAAAATAATGAGGGGCATGGATAGGATAAATCGGCAAGGTCTTTTCCCTGGGGTGGGTGAGTTCAGAACTAGAGGGCATAGGTTTAGGGTTAAGAGGGGAAAGATATAAAAGGGACCTAAAGCGCAACCTTTTCACCCAGAGGGTGGTACGTATATGGAATGAGCTGCCAGAGGAAATGGCGGAGGTTGGTCCAAATACAACATTTAAAAGGCACCTGGATG
>NC_057745.1:19431941-19442104 GCF_004010195.1 Chiloscyllium plagiosum | reverse complement strand
AAATCAGTTTAAATGCAGAAAAATTTACTTGTAATTATCAAGGCCTCATCAGTATCAAATATTTTCTATTTGTTTAGTTTAATCTAACTGAACTGCCTCCAATGTCAGTATATATTTCCTGAGATAAGGAGCTCAGAACTGTTCACGGTATTCCAGCAATGGTTCAACTGGTGCCTTGTGCAGTTTAAACAACTTTTATACACTATTCCCTTTGAAACAAAGCTCAACATCCCACTTGCCTTCTCTATTATGTACTGAATTATGATACCAGCGTTTTATGATTCAAGGACAAGGATTCCCAAATTATTCTATTCCGTAGCTTTCTGTAGTCTTTCTTTATTTAAATAATGTTCAGCTATTTTAGTCTTCCTGTCAAAACTCAACAGTTTCCCTTGCCTTTTTACCTTTCTACTTATTTTTGTGTAGGTTTTCTCATCTATGTCATTAAAATATTTTTAAAAATAAAGTCGTAGACAATGCGCATTCAGCTGAAGTTACAGTTCACATAGGACTAAATATCAGACAGAAAACCTTGAGAATGTGTATAAGGTATAAGCAGGCAGGGAAAGAGTTATGTTCTGAGTTTTGTGAAACAAAGAATCAGCTGAGCATGACTCAGATCAGATAAAAACTTAAGAGTTAACAATGGGGTGCTGGAGGCAAGGGAAATGGATTAAAACGGTGGAAAAGCTGTCATTATGTAAAGCCATTTAACAATACTGGAAGCATTCAGTATGTGAGGTCAGTTTAACGAGGTGAAAAGTATTCATTATGTGAAGCCAGTTATTCATTGTGTAACAGCAGATGGCTTAATCTTTTGTACTGACACTCATTGATTGTAATGGTCACCCAATCAATCTGTATGTTGCGTTATCTGGATACTTCTCCCTGTAAAATGACTATATAAGTTCACTGAGAAACTGCTGTTCCAGAGAAGACTGTGAACTCATGTCTCTGTGCATCGTTTTCTCTCTCTGTCTCTAGGGCCTGGAATAAAAGAAGGTAAATCAACGGTGTCTCTGAGCGTTTTGCTTCGACTGAAGGGGGAACAGGACAACAACCTAACCAGCACTGTATCATCAGATCTAATGAAGGGGTTGAACTGAGTGTAACTTGTGGAAACAGGCTCCATGCATACAACTGTTTTGTCGATGTGCAGCTGGTAGATTAGAACAGAACAGTACAGCACAGTACAGGCTCTTCGGTCCTGGGCCAAAATAAATTTGGGGAACTCCAATAGGAACAAGAGAGGTGATCAATCCAGGGAGCACTGGGAGCAGGTTGCAGTACCTTTTTGTAAAATATTTGTCTTTCTCTGTGGTGCTGTTGTACCATTTTTAATGTGGAAACTGGATTTTTTTTTACCTAATTCTTTCATCATATGCACGATCAGCACTATTTCAAATGCATAAAATTCACATATAGTTCGTAAAAAGTTAGTTTCTGCTGCAAGGAATGTCTTTTGCTTTCTGAACATTCCCAAAGGTCATTGTTTAACTTAGGTGAGTGTATCCACACACCCCAAATAGTCCAGTTATTTTCAGATCATTTTCACAGTAAATCAACTATACAATGTAAAAGGATTAGTAAAGAATAAATCTACCATTTGTTTACTCTATGATTTCACTACATTGGAACTATGACATTTGCATGTATGCAAATTCTAGTAATTTCCAATTTATATCTCCCACCTTGAGTAAAAATGCATGTTTCCCCAATTATATAATTATAGAGTGAGACAAAAGAGACCACGCAGGTCCCCAATCCCTGGTCTATTCTAAATCAATCTCAAAGACGAAAATGCTTGTGTTGGGTGTACTCTATTTCACACTCTTCAGTAAAAAGAGCACTACAATGAAACTCATGCTAACTTGTCCCTCAATTGCCTCCCCCCATTAAGTTCATAGCGCAAAACAAAATTATAGAATAACTCAGAAATTCTCAGGACTAAGTTTCTGTGCCAATTTGCCTCACTTGCATCATCATTTGAGATAATATATTATCATAATTGAAAACAACGTACTGGAGAAGCTAGCAGATATGCCAGCATGTGTAGAAAGAGTTAACGTTACGAGTCCATTAGGAGTCACTTTCCAACTCAGGCAGCCCTGAAAATATAACATCTTATGTGGGATAACAGGCAATGGAGACAAAAGTGGTTTTAAAAAAAAGCAATGTTTCACTGCATTCATGTCTTTCTCTGATGTTATCATTGACTTATTCTGCCCAGGTAGTCTCAATCATTTCAGGATAACATCAAGGGTTCAAGGTTTAATGATCTTGTCAGCTCCTTTTTCTTGTCAATATATTCCCTAGGACAAAAGTCCAGAAGACGAGTATCATTACCTCCTTTTTTAAACTGCAGACATTATGCTTATGTTGCAAAACAGCTGTGAATAGCTTATTGCTCTACACCATTGAAAAATAGCGATTCCACTGCAAATGAGATCAAATAGCAGAAAGAAAATATTCTTGATCCAGGTTATTCCATTGCAGTGCAAAAATTAGCTGATTTTAAAAAAAATGAATATTTGAAAATCCCAATGAGAAACAAATGAAATTTGGCAGGTGGAGGGATGAGGAATGGCATTTAAAAGCAAAAGTGGGACTGTGTGCATGCCCTTAATATACATGGTAATAATTCAATGTACAAAGCATTCAATTTTTCATCAAACTCCAACCATCACTTTCAACAACTATTATTTAACTATTGTTTGCTTTCTTAAAAGTGTTTTTCTTTTTTTGAGACATTCTGCAATAACATCAGTACAAAGTGTACTCTAGGTCAGGAAATACGAAACTGAAAGTAGATACAATGTTGACCTCAGATCTCACTGGAAATTGTTAACTCAAAACTAGTTTCACCAAATTAGTTTAATGTATTTCAATTGTATATCAGAAACATCTAAAATCAATCTAAGCCAAACTTAATGCAATAATCTCAATTCAACAATTCTAAGGTTTGTAAATTTGACCAAGTCAATTATGTAATTAAATGTGAATTTAAAAACACAATATGTATATCATTTGAAAAGAATTTAAACCTCTGGGTTTCTTAATATAAGACAATAGCCCTGAAGGCAGTGTTCAACCTTTCCTAATATGAAATCAATCCCTGAGCAATTCTGAACATGAATATCAGACTTTCACCACTGTTAATGTTCTATTTTTACCACCAATACTGTGTACACATTTGCAGATGACAAAATTAGGAAGAAAGGCAGCTTGCAGGAAGGATGTGAACAGCTGACAGAGGATTTGGTGGTGCCAGTATTGGACTGGGGTGCACAAAGTTACAAATCAAATAACACCAGGTCACAAACCAACAGGTTTATTTGGAAGCACTAGCTTTCAGAACACTGCTCCTTCATCAGGTGGTGGTGGATACTCCACCACCACCTGATGAAGGAGCAGTGCTCCGAAAGCTAGTGCTTCCAAGTAAACCTGTTGGACTATGACCTGGTGTTGTGTGATTTGTAACAGTTTACAGACAGATGTTGATCAGTTAAGCAAGTGGGCAAAATCTTGGCAATTGACATAAAATGTGGGAAAATGTGAACTACTACATTTTAGAAAGGCTAAAAGAATAGAAAATGATTTAAATTGCAGAAAGCTGCAACACAAAAGGGTACAGTTGAGAAAAGGAAAGAGTCAAACCGTCAGGGCAGGCAGGAACTGTAATTAGGGAGGATATTCCTGGGAATACATCCAGGGAGGTTATTTGGGTGGAACTGAGAAATAGGAAAGGGATGATCGCATTATTGGGATTGTATTATAGAACCCCCCCCAACCATGATACTCAGCAGGAAATTGAGAAACAAATTTGTAATTATCTGTTAGAATAATTGGGTGGTTGTGGTCAGGGATTTTAACTTTCCCAACATTGACTGGGACAGCCAGGAATTTGTTAAGTGTATACAAAAAAATTTCTGATTCAGTATGTGGATGTACCAATGAGAGAAGCTGCAAAACTTGACCTACTCTTGGGAAATAAGGCAGGGCAGGTGACTGCAATGTCAGTTGGGGAGCACTTTGGGGCCAGCAACCAAAATTCTATTGGTTTTAAAATAGTGATGAAAATGGATAGACCAGATCTAAAAGTTAAAGTTCTAAATTGGAGGAAGGCCAATTTTGACGGTATTGCACAAGAACTTTCAAAAGTTGATTGGGGGCAGATGTTCGCAGGAAAAGGGACAGCTGGAAATGGGAAGTCTTCAAAAAACCAGGGTCCAGAGTCAGCATACTCTTGTTTAGGTGAACGGAAAGGCTGGTAGGTGTAGGGAATGCTGGTTGACTAGAGAAATTGAGGTTTTGTTTAAGAAAATGAAGGAAGCATATGTCAGGTATAAACAGCAGAGATAAAGTCAATCCTTAGAAGAGTATAAAGGCGATGGGAATACACTTAAGATGGAAATCAGGAGGGCAAAAAGGGGACATGAGGGGGCAAATAGGGTTAAGGAGAAGCCAAAGGGATTTTATAAATACATTAAGGACAAAAGGTTAACTAGGGAGAGAATAAGGCGCCTCAAAGGTCAGCAAGGCAGCCTATGTGTGGAGCTACAAGAGGTGGGGGAGGTAGTAGAATATTTTGCTATGTTTACTGTGGAGGTCGTGGAAAGTATAGAATGTGTGGAAATAGATGGTGACATCCTGAAAAATGTCCATATTATAGAGGAGGTAATGCTCGATGTCTTGGGTAAATGCCCAGGGCCCAATCAGGTTTTTTAGATTTGATGAGATTACTTTACAGTGTGGAAACAGGCCCTTCGGCCCAACAAGTCCACACCGACCCGCCGAAGCGCAAACCAGCCATACCCCTACATTTACTGCTTACCTAACACTACGGACAATTTAGCATGGTCAATTCACCTGACCTGCACATCTTTGGACTGTGGGAGGAAACCGGAGCACCCGGAGGAAACCCACGCAGACAGGGGGAGAATGTGCAAACTCCACACAGTCAGTCGCCTGAGGCGGGAATTGAACCCGGGTCTCTGGCGCTGTGAGGCAGCAGTGCTAACCACTGTGCCACCCCATGTGCCACCGTGCCATCCCATAAGTGTACCCTAGAACTTTGTGGGAAGCTAGAGAAATGATTGCAGGGCCCTTTGCTGAAATGTTTGTATCACTGATAGTCACAGGTGAGGTGCCGGAAAATTGAGGTTGGTTAACGTGATGCCACTATTTAAGAAACATGGTAAGGACAAGCCAGGGAGCTATAGACTGGTGAGCCTGACATCAGTGGTGGGCAAGTTGTTGGAGGGAATCCTGAGGGACAGGATTTACATGCATTTGGAAAGGCAAGGACTGATTAGGGACAGTCAACATGGCTTTATGCATGAGAAATCATGTCTCACAAACTTGGCTCCGTTTTTTGAAGAAGTAATAAAGAGGATTGATGAGGGCGGAGCAATGGACGTGAGCTATATGGACTTCAGTAAGGCATTCGACAAATCTCCTTACGGGAGCTGGTTAGCAAGGTTAGATCTCATGGAATAAAGGGAGAACTAGCCATTTGAATACAGAACTGGCTCAAAGGAAGAAGACAGAGGGTGGTGGTGGAGGGTTGTTTTTCAGACTGGAGACCTGTGACCAGTGCAGTTCCACAAGGATCGGTGCTGGATCCATTGCTTTTCCTAATTTATATAAATGATTTGGATGTGAACATAGGAGGTATAGTTAGTAAGTTTGCAGATAACACCAAAATTGGAGGTGTCATGGACAGCGAAGAAGGTTACCTCAGAGTACAACTGGATCTTGATCTGATGTGCCAATGGGCTAAACAGTGACAGATTGAATTTAATTTAGATAAATGTGAGTTGCTGCATTTTGGAAAGGCAAATCAGGGCAGGACTTGTACACTTCATGGTACGGTCCTGGGGTGTGCTGCTGAACAGAGAGACCGTGGAGTGCAGGTTCATAGTTCATTGAAAGTAGAATCACAGGTAGACAGGACAGTGAAGGAGTTTAGTATGCTTTCCTTTATTGGACAGAACACTGAGTATAGGAGTTGAGAGGTCATGTTGTGGCTGAACAGGACATTGGTTCGGCCACTTTTGGAATATGGTGTGTAGTGCTAGTCTCCCTCCTATTGGAAGGATGGTGTGAAACTTGGAAAGGTTCAGAAAAGATTTACAAGGATGTTGCCAGGGTTGGAGGATTTGTGCGACAGAGGGAGGCTGAATAGGCTGGGCTGTTTTCCCTGGAGCATTGGAGGCTGAGGGATGACCTTCAAAGTTAAATAGACAAAGTTTCTAGATGTAGATTTGCTCGCTGAGCTGGAAGGTTTGTTTTCAGACATTTCGTCACCATACTAAGTAACATCTTCAGTAAGCCTCCGAATCAAGGTTTCATTTGGAGACTCACTAAAGATGTTACCTAGTATGGTGACAAAATGGCTGAAAATTAACCTTCCAGCTCAGCGAGCAAACCTACATCCAGAACCTCAACTTGAGACAAAGTATTTTCCTCGGGGTGGTTTAGTCTCAAATGGAGGGCATAGGTTTAGGGTGAGAGGGGAAATTTAAAAGGGACCTGAGGGGCAACTTTTTCATTCCAAGGGTAGTGAGTGTATGGAATGAGGTGCCAGAGAAAGTGGCGGAGCCTCATACAATTACAACATTTAAAAGGCATCTGTATGGGTATATGAATAGAAAGGGTTTATAGGGATATGGGCCAAGTGCAGGCAAATGGGACTAGATTAGGTTAAGGTATCTAGTTGGCATGGACGAGTGGGACTGAAGCGTCTGTTTCCGTGCTGTACATCTCTATGACTCGATGACTTAGAGGTACTTGTTTGTATTTATTGTGGAGAAAACCATGGATGCTAGAGAACTGGAATAATATATATTGATGTCTTGCAAATAGTCCACATTACAGAAGAGGTGGTGCTAGGAGCTCTTAGCAAGCATAAGGATAGATAAATCTCCAGGACCTGCCCAAGTGTATCCCAGGACATTGAGAAGCTAGGGAAGAAACTGCAGGGCCCTTAGCAGAGATATTTGTCTCATGTACAGCCATGGATGAGATGCCGGAAGACTGGAGGGTGGCGAATGCTGTGCCTTTATTTGAGAAAGGCTGTGGGAGAAGCCTGGGCACGAAAGGCAGTTGAGCCTGAAGTCAGTGGTGGATATGTTGTTGCAGGGGATTCTGAGAGACAGGATTTACATGCACTTTGACAGATAAGGACTGATGAGCAATAGTCAGCATGGCTTTGTGTGTGGGAAATCATCTGTCAGAAACTTGATTGAGTTTTGAGGATGTCACCAAGAAGAGAGATGAGGCAGAGTGGTCGACATTGACTACATGGACTTTAGTAATGCCTTTGACAAGGTTCCACATGCTGGACCAGTTTGCAAAGTTAGATCACATGGCATTCAGAGAGAATTTGCCAACTGTTCAAGGATTGCTGCAGAGTCTACTACTGTCTGTCTTACATACAAACAATTTGGATGAGAATATAGGAAGAATAGTTAGTAAATTTGCAGATAACACCAAATTAAGGTTACAAAGAGATTTTGATCAATTGGGCCAATGGGCCAAGGAGCAGCAGATGGGAGTTTAGTTTAGGTAAATGCAACATGTTATGCTTTGGTAAGACGAACAAGGACAGGACAGACACAGTTAAAAGTAGGGCACAATGAGTTTTGTTGAACAGAGAGACCTAGGGGTTCAGGTGTATAGTTCCTTGAATATTGCATCACAGGTAGACAGTGTGGTTAAAAGAAAAGTGTTTGGCACATTTGCCTTCATTACTAAGACCATTGAGCAGAAGAGCTGGGACATCATGCCACATTTATGCAGAACATTGGTGAAGCCACATTTGAACACTGTATACAGTCTGGTTGCCCTGCTGTGGGAAGGATATTATGAAATTGGAGAAGATACAGAAAAGATTTACAAGGATGTTACCAGGACTGGAAGGTTTGAGTTATGAGGAGAAACTGAATAGGCTGGGACTTTTTTCACTGGAGCATGGGAGATTACGGGGTAACCTTATGGAGGTTTATAAAAGCATGAGAGGTACAGCTAAGGTGAATAGCAATGGTCTTTTCCCTAGGGTGGGGAGTTCAAAACTAGGTTTCAGGTAAGAGAAGATTTACAAGGGACCTCAGGGGCAACTTTTTCCACACAGGGGGTGGTTCGTATATGAAATGATCTGCGAGAGGAATGGTAAATGTAGGTTCAGTTACAACATTTAAAAGACATTTGGACAGGTACATGAATAGAAAAGGTTTCGAGGGATATGGACCATACACAGGCAAATGGGGCTAGTTTAGTTTGAGAAAACTTTGTCAAAATAGACAAGTTAGACTGAAGGGTCTGTTTCCGTGCTGTATGATTCGAAGAAGAACAGAAAGTTGTCTCATCAACCAGGGCCAATTGTCAGCCTTCAGTCAGTAAATCAACTTCCCAGCTCGGCGAACATACCCACAACCATGACAACCGTCACCCAAGATACAAGTCTTTACACAAACCTTGAAAGCTGTGTTTTGGATTTTGAAGAAATTAGGCTTTTCTTCCTAAAACAAAAATAGAATTGTCATCTAAACTTGGCAGATTAGCTGCTTACATGAATGTGTTCATTCATTTCCCTGCTGATGGAAAAATCTTAGAGGTGATATTGACTTTTTTCCACTTTCTTGTCATTTATGCTAGCCCTTATGGCTATTACTACTGTGCCACATCTCTTAGCCAGGAAGACAGTTTTAAGTCCTACCTGGTCCAGATGAGTGTCACAACAGGTTGCTTAAAAATATTATGTCATTCATCTCCACTTCAGTTTCAAACTTTACCACTCGCCTGGTATAAAATCCATTCCTGACTAAGTGCATCATGATTCATGCAATATGAACACAGGAGCCAGTCAGAAGCTGGGAATTCTGCATCTTTTGACTCCCCAAAGCCTATCAAACATCCATCAGGCAGCAGGAGAATGATAAACACTCTCTGGGGTGTCTATGAACAGTAAAGGAATTGAGTTTTGATGAGCAGACAGGTAAGTGGAACAGAGTCCACAAAAAGATTAGCCATGACCTTATTGAATGGCGGAGCAGTGTCAACAGGCCAGATGGCCTTCCCCTGCTCCTATTTCTTATGTTTTTACATTGTTCTCAACTACCTGGATGGCTGTGGTTTCAGCAATTATGACTATGACAGGAGCAATGCCCACTGTTCAAACAGTATAATCAACCCCCACTATTCAACCAATACCACCATTAGTGTAAATGTTAATTCACTTGCCAAAATGGCCAATTGCCAACTTCTGCACTGCTACCTAGTTCTTGAATGAGTTGTACAAACAGCCAATTAGTATGAATAAAACTTCTTAAAGAAAGAGGAAACTACTGATTAACATTTAAGCTTTCAGTTGGAATTAAAGCTATTTCCCCTTAACGCCATAAATACAGGCATACTCACTCGCAACACAAAAGACAAGTGTCCACAGAGATCAAAGAGGGAAAAGATGACTCCCTTGAGCCAAAGACTGGGAGCAACAGGATAAAATATGATAACTTGTTATATTCACCGAGTTTCCTATGAACACAACTGAATTGATGACAGCTCTAGACTGGAATCAAACTTGGGCATTTATCACTGAACTGGGATTAGAGTTGTTGAGAATATGTTACAGTCCATTACCTCAGGCTTTATTATGTAGACAGAAATAAGTGTATTAAGAAACTCTGTTCATTTATCAGCAAAGACTTCCCGGATCATGTCTGCAGATTCTGGGGTGTCTTCACTAATCACTGACTACTAGGGCTGTGAATCAGAATTCTCAGAGTCATAGAGATGTACAGCATGGAAACCGACCCTTCGGTCCAACCCGTCCATGCCGACCAGATATCCCAACCCAATCTCGTCCCACCTGCCAGCAACCGGCCCATATCCTCCAAACCCTTCCTATTCATACACCAATCCAAATGCTTCTTAAATGTTGCAATTGTACCAGCCTCCACCACATCGTCTGACAGCTCATTCCATACACCCTCTGCGTGAAACAGTTGCCCCTTAGGTCTCTTTTATATCTTTCCCCTCTCACCCTAAACCTATGTCCTCTAGTTCTGGATTCCCCGACCACAGGGAAAAGACTTTGTCTATTTATCGTATCCATGCCCCTCATAATTTTGTAAACCTCTGTAAGGTCACCCCTCAGCCTC
>NC_057745.1:19409550-19431481 GCF_004010195.1 Chiloscyllium plagiosum | reverse complement strand
TCTGTCTTCTACCTTTGAGCCAGTTCTGTTTCCAAATGGCTAGTTCTCCCTGTATTCTGTGAGATCTAACCTTGCTAATCAGTCTCCCATGGGGAACCTTGTCGAACGCCTTACTGAAGTCCATATAGATCACTTCTACTGCTCTGCCCTCATCAATCTTCTTTGTTACTTCTTCAAAAAACTCAATCAGGTTTGTGAGACATGATTTCCCACGCACAAAGCCATGTTGACTATCCCTAATCATTCCTTGCCTTTCCAAATACATGTACATCCTGTCCCTCAGGATTCCCTCCAACAACTTCCCCACCACCGAGGTCAGGCTCACGGTCTATAGTTCCCTGGCTTGTCTTTACCGCCCTCTTTAAACAGTGGCAACACATTTGCCAACCTCCAGTCTTCCGGCACCTAACCTGTGACTATCGACGATACAAATGTCTCAGCAAGGGGCCCAGCAATCATTTTTCTAGCTTCCCACAGAGTTCTCGGGTACACCTGGTCAGTGAAAGTTGTTAGACATCTATTAGTAAAAGCTTCCTAGTCCTCTCAAAGCCAATTTTGCTCCCCAGTGATTACATTATATTCACTTCTTAATTTCCTACCTTATTTAGTTGCTTCTTGAAACCAACTTGGTTTCCAGAAAAACTGCAAGTGGCTTATGGCATGCATTGAAATTTTCACTTCAATAGATAGGTCTTTAGCCCTCATACTGCTGGACACAATTCCACAAAAAAAACCATCATCTAATTCAATACAAAAAAAAGTGTCCAAATAATTTTATATCTTCTAGTTTTCTTCAAAGTGTGAAATACAGATTAGTTTTTTTTAAGATTCCCTACAGTGTGGAAACAGGCCCTTCAGCCCAACAAATCTACACCGACCCTCTGAATAGTAACCCACCCAGATCCATTGCCCTACATTTACCCCTGACTAATGCACCTAACACTACGGGCAATTTAGCATGGTCAATTCACCTGACCTGCACATCTTTGGACTGTGGGAAGAAACCGGAGCACCCGGAGGAAACCCACGCAGACACGGGTGGGGGGAATATGCAAACTCCACACAGACAGTTGCCCAAGGTGGGATTTGAACCCGGCGCTGTGAGGCAGTAGTGCTAACCACTGAGCCACCGTGCCGCCCCAAATTTCTAACACAGCGCTCAAGAAGCTCAACATCATCCAAGACAAAGCAGTCTACTTCATCAGCATATATGCCACTTTAAACATACACTCCCCTAAACACCACCACACATTGGCAGCAGTGCAGATCATTCACAAAATGCACTGCAGCGACTCATTAAAGTTACTCCTTCAGCACTTGTAACACTCTCTGCCTCCACATTTCACAAGAACACGGGCAGCACCTCCGACAAGTTTCACACCATCCTAATTTGAAATGATGTCACCTCCAATTTTGTGTCACTTCACTGGGTCAAGATTGTCAAAATATGTCAAAAAGAACACTGATGAACTCACAGGAATGGGAGGTAAGACTGAGTTTGCCAACAACATTCAACTGCCCAAAGTAATTTTAATATAAAAGTGTGAGGAGAAAGTGAGGTCTGCAGATGCTGGAGATCAGAGCTGAAAATGTGTTGCTGGAAAAGCGCAGCAGGTCAGGCAGCATCCAGGGAACAGGAGAATCGACGTTTCGGGCATAAGGACTGAAGAAGGGCTTATGCCCGAAACGTCGATTCTCCTGTTCCCTGCATGCTACCTGACCTGCTGCGCTTTTCCAGCAACACATTTTCAGCTAATATAAAAGTGTGAAAAGCATCACAGTCAAATATTATATCTGTAATCATGGTCTTCAAAAAAATCAACACTGTGGCCAATTTTCATAAAGTTACTCCAAAATATGGTTATTTTTTTCTAGAGTCTCATCCTACTACTGTCCAGCAAAGATCAAAAACTTATAATATATTTTGTAACATCACAAGGAACTTGATCAACTATTAATAAAATCTGACACCTCACCATAAATTCAGTTCCTGAAGAACCACAAAGGTTTTTTCTGAATCTGTGCTCTAAATCACTGAAGTATTGGACCATCAGAACCTGCAATCTCATCTCAAATACAATATTTTTGGAAATTTATAGTTTAAAATGTTAGGAACAAATTATGATGAAATTATAGTCTTAGCCCTATAATAAAAATCTTAACAACTAACTCAAATTCATTTCAGCATAAATTTTGAGGAGCACTATTTACCCTCCTTTAAAGAGTTAAAGAAAACCTTCCAGGATTAATGTTAGCTTAATCGCCAGTTTAAATAATCCAATACAATGCGGGTCATTTTAATCCTCCAAGGTTCATGCAACCTACAGAAACAAAAGCATGAAAATGCCTTGAATCCAAATACTACTAATTCACTGAAATTCATACAGCTGTTTAAGTAACGTGTACGTACTGAAGTATGGGTACAGGTGTCAACATTTTTACAAAAAAACTCAGAAAAAGAAGGCAACAATATTCGAATGAGTAATCAAATAAAGTTTCATAGAATGTAAGTGAACATTTGACATTTCAGGGAGAAATCGTGTATGATGAAAGTAACCTGCCACTTTTTTTATTCCAATTCTTCGCCTTGAAAATTTTGCAAATACAAAATGTGCAAGAACACAACGTAACTGTCATAAAAAGAAGAAACGCACGTGTGTTCCTCCTTTTGTATCATACAAGTTGCATTAGGTTGTGGTAAACAGTTGAGTAAAGCGTGTGCGTATTTTTTTAAGAGCCAGCGATGTTATAAAACAGCTGCTGCTCGGCTGTTAATCATAAGCGCCTGTAAAGAGCAGGGGACCGAGCTCGAATCGCTCAACCCCGAGCTCTTTCTTTGCCTTTCCATTTTCTGCTGGCAGCGGGCGGCTTCCGATAAATAATCTTCGCCACAACAAGGGAAAATCCATCCGAACTGAAGGCGATCAGAAAAAAAATGTCTCTGGGAGGGGACCACGACGTGACAGATAGCACAATAAAGCGAATGAAGAGCTAATTAATAAGTGGCCGGCCCGCCCAGAGGCCTCGCCTTGAATCTCGCCGTCCGTCCGGTTCTTCTCAGCGAAGCGACAACAGCAAACATGGCGCCGGTGGTCGGGCCGCCCGCTCCGCAGGCCCCGACCTTCCCAGCCAACTCCCACAGGCCGCTACGGGCCCCAGGGTGTCGCCACACGGTTCTGAACCTCGCTAATCAATACCCGTCAGAAAGAGTGACTCACCGCCTGCTTCTCCGCGGCCTAAACGCGCAAATTCTTAATACCGGCCATCCGCCAACATTATTATGATATTTTTTGCCGCTGCCACTGCCGCAGCTGCGCACTGGGGACGTCCCCGGAGCATCATGGGTAACAGGCAGCCTTGGCGCGCGAAGACTTTTCGTCTCCTGCAGCTGGACACGAGCTGGGCATAGGCTGCAACTGGGCCTTATGCTGCAACTGGTCCATGGGCTGCACCTGGTCACGAGCTGGGCATAGGCTGCAACTGGGCCTTATGCTGCAGCTGGTCATGGGCTGCACCTGGTCACGGGCTGGGCATAGGCTGCAACGAGGCCTTATACTGCAGCTGGTCATGGGCTGCACCTGGGCACAGGGCTGCAGCTGCGCACAAGAGCTGGGTTTGGGAGACATAAGGATGCAGCTGAGTGGGGGAGAGCTGAGCATGGCAGCTGGGCACTGAGGAGCTGGACATTGGGCTACAGTCCAGCACAAGGGAGCTGGGCATGATGAAGCTGGACATAGAGCTACAGCCCAGCACGAGGGAAATTGGGCTTGGGGTTAGTGGCCACAGCTGGGAATGAGGGAGCTGAGCATAGGGCTGTAGGTGGACAAGGACAATATCTTACCTAATGCCTAACTACACCCTATGCCTATCTCTTTGTTGCCCAGCTGCAGCCCCTTACTGAGCTCCCCAATGCCAAGCTACACCCCATGCAGAGCTCCCATGCCTACCTCCTCCATGCTGAGCTGCAGCTAACATGATCATGTTTGTGAAGATAAAGTCCCGTCTTTACATTGAGTGTACACTCTATTGTGTTGTGTGACACAATCACCATGCTAAGAACAGATTTAGCAACTCAATGCCAAGCATCTATGTGGCAATGTATACCATCGTCATCAGCCATTGTACTCCAACACAATGTACAACCTGACATATTCCCCCATCTAACATTACCATGAAGTGAGGAGATGAACCCTGGTTCAACAAAAAATACAGGAAGACATTCCAAGAGCAGAACCAAACCTGTCTAAAAATGAGATGCCAACCTAGTGAAGCCACAAAACAAGACTACTTCAAGTAATAGACAGAGCTCAGCAATCCAACAATCGATAAGATCTGCATTCTACAGTCTTGCACCATCCTGTTGTGAATGGTGGTAGACAACAAGTCACAAGAGAAGGAGGCTTCACAAATAGCCCTATCCTCAGTGATTTGGGAGCCCAAGACATCAGAACAAAAGAAAAGGTAGAAGCGCTTGCAACAGTCTCCATCTAGAAGGGTTGAGTGAATGATGTAGATTGGCCTCTTCCAGACGTCTCCAGTATCACAGATGCCAATTCAATTCAATTCACTCATGTAATATCCAGAAGGAGCTGCAGATATTAGATTATGCAAAGGCTGTGGGTACTGACAACTTTCCAGCAATAGTGCTGCAGACTTATACTCCAAAATTGGCTGCACCCCTAGCCAAGCTGTTTCTGTCTGACAATGTGGAGAATTGACCAGGTATGTCCTGTACACAAAAAGCAAGACAATCCAACCCAACAAATTACAGTCCCATCAGTCTAATCTTGATCATCACTAAAGTGATGGAAGGTGACTCCACCCCCATTCCCCCCACCACCACACCCACTCCAGGTACTGGCTCTGCCCCCACTCCCAGCTCCACACCCACACCAGCTCCCAGCCCTGCCGAGTTTTCACCATTCCCCCTGACCACTCCCTCACTGAGGACGAACAATCAGTCCTCAGCAAAGGACTCACCTTCATCGCCCTCCGCCCACGCATCAATGAATTTAATACACGCCGAGACGTTGAAAACTTCTTCCGCCGCCTCCACCTCCGAGCTTACTTTCACAATCAGGACTCCCACCCACCTTCCGAGGACCCCTTCGCCCACCTCCAATGCACTGCATCCACGTGGACACCCCGTGCTGGCCTATTACCAGCCCTTGACCTCTTCATTTCCAACTGCCGCCGGGACATTAACCGCCTCAACCTGTCCACCCCCTCCCCCACTCCAACCTCTTACCCTCACAACGCGCAGCCCCCCCAATCCCTCTGCTCCAATTCCGACCTCACCATCAAGCCAGCAGATAAAGGGGGCGCAGTGGTAGTCTGGCGCACTGACTTCTGCACCGTTGAAGCCAAACGCCAACTCGAGGACACCTCTTCCTACCGCCCCCTCGATCATGACCCCACACCCCATCACCAAACCATACAGAACCTCATCACCTCAGGAGATCTCCCACCCACAGCTTCCAACCTCATAGTCCGGGAACCCCACACTGCCCGGTTCTACCTCCTTCCCAAGATCCACAAGCCTGACCACCCTGGCCGACCCATTGTCTCAGCATGCTCCTGCCCCACTGAACTCATTTCTACCTACCTCATTTCTTCTTTTCCACCTATCCACTCCACCCTCCCCCCGATCTATCACCTTCATCCCCTCCCCTACTCACCTATTGTACTCTATACTACTTTCTCCCCACCCACACTCTCCTCTCATTTATCTCTCCACCCTTCAGGCTCTCTGCCTGTATTCCTGATGAAGGGCTTTTGCCTAAAACGTCGATTTTACTGCTCCTTGGATGCTGCCTGAACTGCTGTGCTTTTCCAGCACCACTCTAATCTAGACTCTGGTTTCCAGCATCTGCAGTCATTGTTTTTACCCTGATGGAAGGTGACATTAACAGATCTATCATGCAGCACTTGCTAAGCAATAAACTACTCATGGAAGCAGTTTAGATACCATGAAGGTCACTCAGCTCCTAATCTCAATACAGCCTTGATTAAAATGCAGCTTAGAGACATGATTTCCAAAGATCAGGTGAGAGTGACTGCATTAGACATACTTGACAAATTATGGTTTCAAGGCATTCTAGCAAAACTCAAATCAATAAGAATCACAGGAAACTCTTTGCTGGTTGGAGCCATATCTGGAAGATATAGGAAGATGATGGTGTTTGTTGGAGATCAGCTATCTCAGCAGCAGAATATTTCTGCAGGAGCTCCTTGAGGTAGTGTTCTAGGCCCAATCATCTTCAGCTGCTTCACCAATTTACTTCCCTCCATCATAAAGTCAGAAGTGGGGATATCCACTGATGATTGCACAATACTCAGTACCATTTGCAACTCCTCAAATACGAAAACAGTCATTGTCCAAATGCAGCCAGGCTTGGGCAATATCCGAGCAATATTCACATGACAGAAATACGAGACAATGACCATATCCCACAAGAAAGAATGTAACTTTCACCTTTTGATTTTCAATGATACTACATTCACTGAATCCCCTACTATTAAATCCTTGGGGTGACCATTGACCAAAAATTCAATTGGACTCACCGCATAAACACTGTGGTGACAAAAGCAGGTCAAAGGCAAGGAATACTGTCACAAGTAACTCACCTCCTGACTCTCCAAAATCTGTCCACCATCTACAAGTCAGGAGTGTGGTGAAATACTCCCCAGTTGCCTTGATGGGTGCAGCTCCAACAGCACTCAAAAAGCTTGACAACATCCAGGACAACATAACCCAAATAATTGGCATCATATCCAAAAATGTTCATTCCCTCCACCATCAGTGCTCAGTAGCAGCAGTGTATACTATCTACAAGATGCAATGCAAAAATTCACCAAAGCTATCTGGACAGCACCTTCTAAATCCAAAACTATTACCATCTAGAAGAAGCGCAACAGATAAATGGAAACACCTGCACCTGCATTACCCCTCCACTCACGATGCTGCCTTGGAAGAATATCGTCATCCTTTCAGTATTGTTTGGTCAAAATACTGGAACTCCCACCCAAAGAGCATCTACACCAAATGGACTGCAGTGGTTCAAGAGGCAGCTCACTGCCACCTTCTCAGGAGAAACCACAAGTGAGCAGTACATGCCGGCCCAGCCAACATCCCATGAATTAATATTTTTAAAACTTTGCAATGGGGTTACGGCTGAGAATTAGAGCAGCAGCTGGGAACTGGGCTGCAGTTTAGCATGGATGAGCTGGGAATTGGGGCTGCATTTGTGCATTGGATCCACAATTGCACACTGGAACTGCATCTGGACAGGGGTAAAGTAAGTGTGTTTAACATTCACAAATCAATAGAAACAGAAAAGTTGTAACAAAAAATAATTTTTGCCCTATGTTCAATGCTGAGATCTTAACTCATATTTTCTATGAATCATTCCTATTGCATAGTTATATCCTTCCACTCCCCCCATTTTGAAGAACTATTCCATTGCCTTAACAAGGAACGGCAGGTGAAATGTGTGGTTATGTCACGATCGTTTATACTGATCTTTACACAAAACATCTCAATGCATTCTTTTCAACAAAGATGGAAGGTATCATTAACAGTGCTCAAGCAACACCTGCTTAGCAATAACCTGCTCAGTGACACCAGGGCCACTCAACTCCTGACCTCAAACAGCTTTGGTTCAAACATAGACAAAAGAAGTGAGTTCCAGAGGTGAGGTGTGAGTGACAGCCCTTGATTTCAAGATTGCACTCAACTAGGTGTAGCATCAAGGAACCCAAGCAAAACTGGAATCAATGGATATCAGGGGGCAAATTTTCCACTGGTTGGAGTCATACCTGGCACACCAGAAGGTTGTTGTGGTTGCTGAAGGTCAGCCATCTCAGCTCCAGAATATCTCTGCAGGAGTTCCTCAGGATAGTGTCCTTGGCTCAACCACCTTCAGCTTCTTCATCAACCACCATCCCTCCATCATAAGGTCCAAAATGGGGATGTTTGCCAACGATTACACAATGTTCAGGACCATTCGTGACTCCTCAGATGCTGAAGCAGTCCGTGATCAAATGGGAAAAAAAACATCTGGTTCACTCATGTCCTTTAGTGAAGAAATTTTGCCATCCTTACCTTGTCTGGCCTACATCTGACTGCAGACCCACAGCAATATAGCTGTCTCCTAACTGCTCTCTGGGCTTTAGGGATGGGAAATAAATGCTGACCCAGCCAGTGACACCCTTATCTGTGAATGCATAGAAGAAAAAGAGACAATGTAACCACCACCCCATGACATTCATGGTGTTACCATTACTGAATCCTCCGCACTCGTCATCCTGGGGGTTACCATTGAGCAGAAACTCAACTGGTCTTGCCACATAAACACAATGGCTACAAAAGCAGGCCAGAGGCTAGGAATACTGTGGTGAGTAACTTACCTTTTAATGTCCAATATCTGCAAGGCACACGTCAGGATTGTGGTGAAATACTTTTTACTGGCCAGAATGGATACAGCTCCAACAACACTCGAGGCTTGACATCATCCAGGTTTGATTCCAGCCTTGGGTGACTGTCTGTGTGGAGTTTGCACATTCTCCCCATGTCTGTGTGGGTTTCTTCTGGGTATTCCAGTTTCCTCCCACAATTCAAAGATGTGCAGGTTAGGTGGTTTGGCCATGCTAAATTGCCCATAGAGCTCAGGGATGTGTCGGTTAGGTGCATTAGTCAGGGGTAAATGTCAGATAATAGGGGTGGGGAATGGGTCTGGGTAGGTTACCCTTCAGACGGATTAGTGTGGACTTGTTGAGCCGAAGGGTCTGTTTCCACTCTGTCGGGCTTCTATGAATTCGATGTTTCGGGTGTAAGCCCGTCATCAGGAATGTGGAGGGAGAAGGAGGCTGAAAGGCCAAGAGGAAGTTGGGGATGGGGCTGGGGGGGTGGGGGGCAGGGTGAAGGATAAAGCAGGCCGCTTGATTGGTACCACATCGACAAATGTTGAGTCCCTCCACTCTGGCAAACAGCAGCCGTGTGTACTATCTACACTATGCACTACAGAAATTCATCAAAGATTCTTAGACAGCACCTTCCAAACCCACTTCCATTTCCCTCTAGAAGGACAAGGGCAGCAAATACATGGGAATATCATCACCTGCAAGTTCCCCTTCAAGGCACTCACCATCCTGACTTGGAAATATATCACCATTCCTTTACTGTCTCTGGGACAAATTCCTGTAATTCCTCCTTAAACAGAATTGTGGTTCAACTATGTGGACTTCAACAGTTCAAGAAGGCAGCTCATTACCACCTTCTCAAGGGCAACTAGAGTTGGGCATTAAATGCTGGCCAGCCTCCAAAAGCTACATCCCATGAATAAATGAAAAAAACCAAAAATGTTTATGTCGCAAACTCTTGGTTTGCTTATGTCAAGTTAAAATAAATTTCAGATGGTGAATAATGTTTTAAATTGCAAATGGCATTCTTGTTGTAACTATCAGATTATCCCTGTACCTTGAAACACATATTCATTTTCCACATCATGGCTATCTGATAATATAGAAGAATGGTATGCAGAGGGAACTACGCATTAACCTCTTTCAGAGCTATATTTGATGATATATTGTTTTGAAATTTGATATCTTTGAGCCTTGTTTGTTTACTTCTATCTGCAATGAACAAAATAAAGTATAATACGTTAGTGGGATCACATGGGTAATTCATTTTCCAGTGCAAAAAAGTTAAAAATTTCTCAGAATGCGATTCAATCACCCAAAAATATACCAACTGAAAAGTTTTTGAGTTCATCATTAATTCCAATTTATCAGTTGCTCAACTGGATGATTTCAAATAATTTTGTCTGCCTCAAAACCTCATTTCATTCAATACTGAGATGATATGTATTTATAAACATTTTAGTATGTTTTGAAGTCCATTGTCAACATACATCTGCATCTGGCTACAGCAGATAAACTCAAAGTCTTCAGTTTGCTTTTATTATTTACTTAATGGATCACTTTCAATTCAATTGTATTCTTCATGTTGCTAACAACGATGAGAAAATTAGTTTTAATGCACAATTATTTTCCTTACAGTTACACCCTGGATCAATGTTTAATATATTAGTTACTTTGCCAATATATTTGTAAGGGACAAACAAAAGCAAGGAGTAAATATGTGACTGACCACTACTTTCTCAAGGCCTTAGGGATAGGCAAAAAATGCTGGCCCAAACAGTGAGTAGCATGTTGGCTGATGACCTTTGTTACAGAATTAGGTGATCTTCTCCCAGTGTTCCATCTAGTATGAACTCATAGAATCAACAGCATGGAAACAGACTCTTTGGTCCAACTCATTTCTGCCGACTGGGTATATCCTAAGTTGAAGAAGGGCTTATGCCCGAAATGTCGATTCTCCTGCTCCCTGGATGCTGCCTGACCTGCTGCGCTGTTCCAGCAATACATTTTCAGCTCTATATCCTAAGTTTGCCAGCGTTTAACTCATATCTCTCTAAACCTTTCCTATTAAGGTATCTGTCCAAATGTCTTTGAAGTGTTATAATTTTCCTGCTTCTACCACCTTGTCTAACAGCTCATTCCATGCACACACCTCCCTCTGTGTGAAAAGGTTGCCCCTCAGATCCCTTTTAAATCTTTCCCCTTTTATTAGTCCCAGTCTGTCCACCTCTTCTTATAACTCAAAATCTCCAGTCCCAGCAGCATCCTTGTAAGTTTTTCTGTACCCTTTCTAGTTTTACAACATCCTTTTTCAGGGTAACCAAAATTGAACGCAGTATTCCATATGTCTTGAACCTCATCACTGCTATGATGGTAATACAGATGGTAATGACCAAGTCCCAGCATACCAAATGCTGTGGTTTCCACAACAGAAAACATCTGGTTGACCAGGATGAGGTAGAGAAGGAAGACTTCAGTGTAATGGATCTCGAGCTGAAATCTTCAAAATATTGTATGCATGAGTTTGGTATTGATTGCTTAAATCACCATATCCGACTTCTTTAGGTACATACTTTTCAGTGGACAAAGTTAAAGCATGTTTGTACATCCACCAGTATCTTGTTTGCCTATAGGTTATGCCAACCATTTATTTTTGGCCATATCATTTGGATGGTAACAAAGGCTTCTCTTGGTACCACTGTGCTAATACATTCTTTGATGGTAATCGTGATAAATGTTTGTTCGCTTAATATATTTATATGTTGCTTATCCTCATGGTCTGACTATCTAGCTTCATTAGACAGTTGGTGGAGCTTGCCTTTATGCTGCTTAATATGTGCTCTTGGTTGTTGAGAGTGCTGCACCTAGCTGGTTTTTGGATATAACTTATGTCATTGAACCATTTATTCTGGCCTTGCCTTTCCTTTAGTATTTGCATTGTCCTCAGGTGCCAACATGCCTTGCATACAGTGTTCAAAGCTGAGCACTTTCTTGGTGCATAAATGAGGTTGCATCTTGCACATTGCTTAGAAATGTTCTTTCATTGACTACAGTGGCAGTGGTGGATGAATTATGCATAGCCTGTAGATTCAGCCTACGCATTATTGTGGCCGAGTATTTGCGTCCGCTTTGTGGTTGTATTTTACTTATATAACCTTTGGGTTTGTCCAAGGTTTCTTTTTAGGACATTTTCTCTGGCATAGATGCTCTCAGAAGCTTAATTATACTGGCGGCTAACTTTGATGTCATAAAGTTGCAATCATGCCCTTTGTTTCTACATCTACTTACTAATTAAGCAGTCTTTGTCACTTGTTGTATGAAAGATGGTGTATCCAGAAGCTGTGCTTCACTTATCATTGTACTCTGATGTTTTCTGGATTCTTTACATAGTCATAACTCAGACCAGAAGTCGGATATGGTGATTTAAGCAATCAATACCAAACTCATGCATACAATATTTTGAAGATTTCAGCTCGAGATCCATTACACTGAAGTCTTCCTTCTCTACCTCATCCTGGTCAACCAGATGTTTTCTGTTGTGGAAACCACAGCATTTGGCATGCTGGGACTTGGTCATTACCATCTGTATTACCATCATGGCAATGATGAGGTTCAAGACTTTGGTGAGGTAACATATGGAATACTGCGTTCAATTTTGGTTACCCTGAAAAAGGATGTTGTAAAACTAGAAAGGGTACAGAAAAACTTACAAGGATGCTGCTGGGACTGGAGATTTTGAGTTATAAGAAGAGGTGGACAGACTGGGACTAATAAAAGGGGAAAGATTTAAAAGGGATCTGAGGGGCAACCTTTTCACACAGAGGGAGGTGTGTGCATGGAATGAGCTGTTCAGTCAGTTGAGGATTTCATTGCCTGCAGCAATTTTAATTTTAATGGCTTGACTATCTGGTACAGAAATTCTGAGATCCAAAAAATATAGTTCACCACTCTGTCACAACAAAGTAAACTCAGAATCACATAAATGAAGCAGAAGAAGGCTGATTGCCCAGCGTATCTGCAGCAGCTTTCTGAGCTTGTTAACTTTGTGTCAGTCTCCTGCTTTTTCCTCATATCCCTGCACTCTGTTTATATTGAAATAATTGGCCACTCCCCTTTTGAATGCCTTCATTGAACATTTCTGTGCCATAATCAGATGGGAGATCCATTGCTTTCAAGTGAGTGATGACTTTGTGGTCCTTTGGCAATCTTTTGCAGGTTCCAGGGAACTTTCGTAAGATATTTAAATTTCTTTCAGCTTTTCTAGGATTAAATAACCCTGAAGAACCTTTAGTGGCCACTATGCTAGCTGGCCATGGTGATTGCTTGACTACCATGGTGGCACTGTTGAGCTCCTTTGGCTTTATTGAATTCACCCACAATTGTTTTGATGTTACAGTTTGGTTGCCTGATTCAAAGAGTTGTGAATTAGTGAAAAAGAAGTGTATTTTACAAACTTCTTTTACATATTAAGAGCTTTTCATGGATGGGGTCTTCTTTCTTGCTCAGTTTGCAGTGTGTAGGATCAGCAGTAAATAATTCTCCCATCAGTGAGTTCTACTTAAACTGAACTCATATTCCAGAATCTGCTATTTAACTTTTCTTCCTACTTGAACCTTCACAGCTGACTACTTAATCTTCCCCAAATGTAAGCAATCTTACAATGGCTCGGTGCTACCTGGGTACACTTCCAGCCTTGGGTAACTGTGTGGAGTTTGCCTGTTCTCTCTGCGTCTGTGTAGGCTTTTTCTGGGTGCTCTGGTTTCCTTCCACAGATGTGTAGATTAGGTGAATTGGCCATGCTAAATGTGGGGCCACAGGAACAGGGTGGGGAGCTGGGTCTGGGTGGGATGTCTTTTGGTGGGTGAGTACAGACTTGTTGAGTCAAATGGCCTCTCTCCGCACTGTAGGAACTTTATGAACCAATGCAGGGATTAGGTGTGATATGTGTACATATAGGACAACCAGGAAGACAGCTAACAATCCGCATACATGAACATCAACTTGCCACGAAACGACACGACCAGCTATCCTTAGTAGCCACACACGCAGACAACAGCAACATGAATTCGACTGGGACAACACTACTATCATAGGGCAAGCCAGCCAGGGAATTCCTAGAGGCATGGCATTCATCCACAAACTCCATCAACAAACACATCGACCTGGACCCAATATACCAACCACTACAGCGGACAGCTGAAACTGACAACCGGAAGCGGCAGGGACAGACCACTATAAACACCAGAGGAAACATCAAAGAAGCGCTTCGCAGGAGGCTCCCAAGCACTGATGATGTCACCTAGCCAGGGGACGAAACGTTTGCAACAAAAACTTCCAGCGTGGCGAACAGAACCACAACATCTTCAGAAATCGCCCGGTGGCATCATGTTATAATGATGTAGATATAAATGTAGCAGTCACACAAAAAGATTAATTAAATAAATAATACAGGTTTCTTATTTGAAAATATATATGTTTACAGGAAATGTCCACTAATTGCTAAGTGGAGTGCAGCTTACTTCAAATCAAAGCTGAATCAGTCTTCCCCACGGGGAATACATATTATCCTGTCAATGTCGATAATGATTGACTGTCATTGAAGTTACATCACCTTAAAAGGTACATCACATCATATAACAAGTGATGACTGATAAACAAAACACAGCTGAAAAGGCAAGTGGCGAGAGGAATGCAAACAGTTTACATAGAGATATTGACAGGCTAAGTAAGTTGGCAAATGGAGTATAATATGAGAAAATGTGAACTTGTTTATTTTGGAAGGGATAACAAAAAAACCTAATATTATTTAACTGGGGAGAAACTGAAGAAAGCTACAACACAAAAGAACTTGGGAGTACTTGTGCTCAAAATATGGAAAATTAGATACAGGTGCAGCAGGTAATCAGGAAAGCTAATGGAAACCCGTATTTCAAGGTGATTGAAGTATAAAAATTGGGAAGTCTTACTGCAACTGCACAAGGTGATGGTGAGATATCTAGAGTACTGAGAGCAGTTTTGGTCTTCTTATTTCAGGAAAAAATTATTTCTTTCGAGGCAGTTCAGAAGAAGTTCACGGGAATGATTCCCGGGATGGAGGGATTGTCTTAAGAGCAAAGGCTAAATAGACTGGGACTCTCCTCTTTGGAAGTTAGAAGAATGAGAGGTGATCTCATTGAAACATATTAGACAGGATAAACATTGAGAGAATGTTCCCCCTCACAGGAACAGTGTCGTACCAGAGGCCATAGTCTCAAAATATAGGGGCACCTATTTAAGACTGAGGTGAGGAGGAATTTCTTCTCTCTAGTGAGTCTTTAGAACACCTTGCCTCAGAAGGCTATGGGGCAGAGTTCCTTGTATATTCAGGGCTGAGATAGATTCTTGATCAGTTGGGGAATTAAGAATTCTGGGGAAAATACATAAAACTGGACATGAGGAATGTTGGATCAGTGGTGATCCTATTGAATGATGAAGCAAGTACAAAGGGCGGAACAACTTACTTCTTTTCCTGTTTCTTCTGCTCTTAAACATTTTGAACTCCACTATTGTTATGTTAGTTGGTTCTTGGTTGAGCATTATAAATGCACTTAAACATGTAAGCATAGAATGACACTCAGCTGTGCAGATTTTACAGAAGATGGCTTCTGTTCAAGGTATATGGAATGTATTATCATTTGTTATAATATACACAGAGTGTAATCTAGTGTAATCACGTGTAATCCATTTGCTGGAAGCCTCCTTATATGGAAAACAGAATGGACAATAATATTTACTCATTTAATCTGCTGGTTATCCTAGCAAATGAAATCTAATTCTGAGAAAGGTCAGATCCCATTTCCCACTGTCAAGGCCACAAGTTTAGATGTGCTGTTGAACGTTGCACTCAATAGGACATACAAAAGCATGTAACATTTCAAAGGCAGCAATAATTTATACTGCATAAGAAAATGATGTTGATTGTTGGCAAGTCTGAAAACTTTGACAACATGTATCTTTTTCTCAGCAAGTCAAACTTAAAACACTTTTACATTTCTGTTTCTGTCATTCAAAATTATGGCAGGCTAATGACTGTAGGTGAGTGTATGAATGGGTTTGCAGTTCTGTCATCAGGATAAGCACTGTAGTTTCAGAAACATAAGGAATTGGAGCAGTCACAGTAATATTACTCTCCTACAATCTAATCTACGGAAACACTGAATGCAAAGCACTTTAGGCCAAATAGATTTCATGCTTTTGAACTGTCTGAATTTATTTAATAGGAAAATTATTTCTGGGAGTGACAATGAAATAGAATTCCCAAAGTACCCAGATTCAACCCTGCCCCCACCAGTCTGCTGAGTTAGTTGATTTCAGCCAGGCTAATGGTACTCCGCTTGAGGGGGAGAGTAAGCTGGTTCAAATCATTTTGTGACAAACGGCAAGCATTGTCATGCAAAAATGTTGCCAAGGTCAGCATAAAATGCTGATATGGAAGTAAACTTATTATAGCAGATTTCTGATCTGGCATTTGAACCGGTGTTATTTTTGTTGAGCATTATTAGTACCTTCCCAACTAATATTTGTTGAGTCAGAAATGATGTCATATTTGTACATCTCACCACAGGAGAGGTACTAATAACCAGATGTTAACATTCTTGTTCTCTGTCTGTTCTCCTAAATGTTTACACTGACCTAAATACTTGTTAGCAATGAGGAATAACAAACATTGTACTATTGTCCCTTGTTTAATAGTTTATGATTGTTATGCTTACTAATGAAACTGCCGCCTAGGTTGCACAATGGTATAAAAATAGAGTTTGGCATCAGGATCTGTTATAATGGAATCACATTATACTTGTCTCTTTTATTTTCTGTGCCTGTGTCTGAGCAACAAGTAGCTAAGCTGCCATGCACCATCAGGGTTATATCTGTAAATAACTGATTTACTGAGATATTGATGTCACTAGTATAAAAAACAAACATTCTTGTGAGAAACTTACAATGACTTCAGAATAATTTTAATTTGCAGCTAACCAAGCAGAGACCATGGATTAATCTGAGATTTTTTTTATCTATACTGTTTAGCACAAATCAAAGCATGAAGTCAGACATTTTTAATACCAAAAGCAAGCGTATATGTATTTTAATTAAAAGCAACACTTTATGTGAGCCAATGTTGATCAATTATTAATGATCAATTATTACATTTTTAAAAATCCTCATGTCAACATTTAAATCTTGTTCATGCTTCACTGCTGTGAAAAACTGACACCACTTAATAAATGTGAAGGTGCACAGCTATCTTAGTCACAGAAAACAATGATTAGACAGGACAGCCAGAAATGTGTATATTGTTCTGAAATGATTTCATTTTAAAATTGAAAAATGAATATAGAAAGCTTCTGAACTTTGAGATGTTTTATCCCTTTATCCACTGACCTATACTGATGTATAAAATAGTTGAAAGGCATTTTACACTTTGAGAAGCCATCAGAATGAATTGTTAAGATGACAGTGACGAGTTATAACTATGGGTAATGAGGCAGATAGGAAAGAGAAATAAAAAAAGACCTTGTATTTATTTTGTGCATTTCATAAACATCTGAATGTCCCAAAGCAGTTTTAGATCCAATTAACTACTGTTGAAGTTTTTTCTTTGTTATAATGTAGGAAACCCAGGAGCCAAATTTGCAAACATCAATATCCTGCAAATGACAATGGAACAAATAAAGCACCCATTTTATGTGTGAACTGAGATTTAAATAGTGTCCAGTGTACTCTGCTCCACTTTAAAATTTTGACATGAGGTATTCCATGTTAATTTGAGAGAGTAAACTTTTTAAAGTTTTATCCAAATCCAAGGTATCCAACAAAACAGCAACCTGGAGTGTGAGCCTGATTAATGGAAATCAAATCTCTGAACTGGTTTTGAAACCTATAGCCTTCCAAATCAGAGATGAGAATGCTATGAAATGAAATGAAATGAAATGAAAGAAGATGAAAGAATGAAGTCTTGGGGAATTATAAAAATTTGAATAATTATAAAAGAATGGTTTTGCCAGGCAATGTGTCTGTATCCAAAGCATATAAAGTTGAATTAACAACAATTTTACCAACATTTGTTTAATATAATAAAATGTTGTAGTATCCACCACAGTGCCGTCAGAGAAGTATACTACAGGAGAATTTTCTCCTGACACACATCAGTTAATGATCAAGCTAACGTCAAAGTGTTAAGATAAGGAATGTCTCAAAGGAGGAAAGAAAGGATAAAAGGAAGAACATCCAGCAATTTGGTTCAAGGAAGTTGATGGCATGGCAGTGAATGGTTGGGCAATTAGAATTGCAGATGCTCAAGTAGCCAGAATTCAATAAGTATACATATCTTAGAGGGTTGTGGGACTAATGGAGATTATGAAAACATTAAAAAGTCAAAGGGCAATTTGAAAACAAGAAGGAGAAAATAAAGTTGAATCTTGCTCAGTGGGAGCCAAATGGGATAGCAAACATTGGAATGAAAGATGAACAGACTGGCTGAGTGAGGATACAGGCGTCAGTGCTTTGAATGATTTCATGTTTACAGAGACAGAATGTGGTGAAGCAACCAGGACTTCTTTCAAAAAATCAAATCTAGAGATAACAAAGGAATAATTAAACAAATAAAATTGCTGATCCTGGAAATCAAAAACAAAATCAGAAATTGCTAGAAAAACCCAGCAGGTCTGGCAGCATCTGTATCGAGAAAGCAGAGTTAACATTTCAGGTCCAGTGACCCTTCTTCTGAACATTCTGAAGAAATATGACGTCCAAATCTTATGAATTATTGAAAAATAATTAATTTCTTTGCATTATATCATCATAGTATTTGGAGTCAGCACATTGTTCCCACTGCTAACATTCTTTCCATTGAAAATATTGTTCAATTCAGAAGCACAACTCAATCTAAGTTGTAATTATGTGTTTTGTTTGACAGTCTGCCAGCTTGGCTCAATTGTTAGCATGAGATCTTTGTTCAGTTGATTGTTCATCTTGGTTCAGTTGCCAGTGTGCCAGCTAAACTCAGTTGCCGGCACTCTCACTTATGAATCAAATGTTTATTGGTTAGAAATTCACATCACAACTTGGATGCATAATCTAAACTGATACGTTAGCCTTATCATTAAAAAAAATGACGCACTTCAGATAAAGTATATAACTGAGATTATGACCAGGTGACATTGTTGTTCTCGAACCATGAAATTCAATGGGTTAAAAGGCATCCTTCATCCTAACCTCGTGTTAATTTGATACAGTGACTCCAAAGCATCCATTTTATTGGACACGATCTGAATATGGAGCGCCAGCACTTGCAATTTGTATTTTGGACACTCCTAATCTCTAATACCTGAAAAAGAACCAAAGATTTACTGAACAAGAATGGTTAAACATTACTTAAACAGTCCCAGGTGTATGGCAGCTATTTATTTGTTCTGTAATTTCACTTCATAGTCATCTATCTAGTTCACCACTGGCCTTAGAGACGAGTTAAATATGTCTTTTATTAGGTACATTTATACAGGATATCACAGTTAGACTGAACACTTGTTTACAAGTGATTTTTCACCAAGGGCAATACACAATGCAGCAGATGAAATGAATAAAGACAAATCAAAATGGTTCATTCTTTGACAGTTCTAAATTACCTAGCCTAATATTTTTGTCTTATTACTGATCAGAGTGTGAGCATGGGTCTATTTGTGAATGCCAGATAATAAATATATCAAATGTAGCAAATGAGTTTCATTTTATTGACTTATGATTTTGCACAAAGTGGCACAATGCTACCCTATAAAGTTTTATAAAATAAACTTAAGTTTTAAATATGATCTAGTGTTACATCAAGATAGATAAGACTCAAGCTACTTTATAAATGGACCACGTTTTGAAATGAGAAATCTGAAGGAGTTTTGGAATGAGCAAGAGATCACTGCAAGGTCAGCATTTTGCATTCGTAGAATTAGAATTTGATACAGCACAAAGTAAGGCCTTTTGATCCATTGTGCCTGTGCCAACTATCCGATAGCATAATCCAATTGCTCCCATTCCCCTGCTCTTTTCCCATAACTTTATTTTTCTTTTCCTTATGAAGCATTTATTAAGTTCCCTTTTGGAAATTACCATTGAATCTGCTTCCAGTCTTTCCGGCAGGCCAGTTTTGACTGACGTATAAGATATGGTAACCTCTGTGAAAGAAATTCACCAGTTGGTGACAAGAACTCAAGGTTGTATACGCTTAGTGGTCCTTATGAAACATAAAATCACCATTGACTGTAGAGAAGCACACCTGTCAAAAACAAATTGGCAGATGCATTGATGGTTAAGATATCAAGAAGTGTATGATCTATACCATCTTCTATTTTGACTGAAATAATATAACATTGCATCAATGAGAACCTAAAAGAGCAAAATAGAGTAACATTATATTATGATATAAATCTAAACAATTTTTGAATTTAAGTTATAAATTTACCATATTTGCAATTGGTGAATTTACTGTCAAAATTAATATCCTCATATGTGGTTCTTTTATTGATTCAATGAGGTGTGCAATTTTAATTCAGAAATTATCAAAACCAAGACCAGTGCATAGTGTAAACTGTGTGGACATCAATTACTTTCTTTGTCACCTCATCTTGCTTTTGGAATCAAATTAAATTAAAAGCAGTCTAATGTTTTATTTTTGATCCTAAATATTCTGAAAGAATAAGGGATGTTAAGAAAAAATTGCCACATGCTAGTCAGAGTAGAAATGAAAGAGTAGGCAGGATGAATGTGTTGCTTGAAAGATGGTGCAGGAGGGAGGGGGTTCAGATTTTTGGGAAATTGGGATCGGTTCTGAGGGAGGTGGGGCTATTACAAATTGGTTGGTCTAGACCTGGGCAGGACTGGAACCAATGTCCTAAGGGGTGATTTTGCTAACGCTGTTGGGGACGGTTTAAACTAATGTGGCGGGGGATGGGAGCCAAATGAGGAGGTTAGTGGACAGGAAGGAGATAGTCTGTAGGCAACTAGATAATGAAGTCAGCGTGACTATGGGAAAGAGTAGGCATAGAGCAAATGATGAATGCAAAGGGACAGGTGGTCAGAGGTACATTTGTTTTAATGAAAGAAATGTCATCAGTAAAGCAGATGAACTTAGGACTTGGATCAGTACCTGGGCGTATGATGTTATTGCTATTACTGAGACTTGGTTGAAGCAAGGGCACGATTGGCAACTAAATATCCCAGGAAATAGATGCTTCAGGCGGGATAGAGAGGGAGGTAAAAGGGGTGAAGAAGTTGCGTTACTGGTCAGAGTGGATTTCACACCTGTGCTGAAGGAGGGCACTATAGAAGACTTGAGCAGTGAGGCAATGTGGGCAGAGCTCAAAAACAGGAAGGGTGCGTAACAATGTTGGGGCTGTAGTTCAGGCCTCCCAATAGTGAGCGTGAGATAGAGGTACAAATATGTAAACACATTATGGAAAAATGTAGGAGCAACAGGGTGGTGGTGATGGAAGATTTTAATTTTCCCAGCCTTGGCTGGGATTCATTTAGTGTTAGAGGTCTAGATGAGCAGAATTTGGAAGGAGCATCCAGGAGGGTTTTGTAGAGCAGTCTGTAAATGATCCTTCTTGGGAAGGGGCCATACTGGACCTGATGTTTGGGAATGAGTGCTGCCAGATGGTTGACGTTTCAGTAGAGGATTACTTTGGGCATAGTGATCACAATTCTGTAAGTTTTAGAATACATATGGACAAAGACGAGAGTGGTCCTAAAGGAAGAGTGCTAAATTGGGGGAAAGGCCAACTGTAGCAAAATTCAGCAGGAACTGGGAAATGTGGATTGTGAGCAGCTGTTTTGAGGATAAATCCATATTTGACATGTGGCAGACCTTTAAAGAGAGGTTGATTAGAGTGCAAGACAGACATGTCCTTGTGAAAATGAGGGATAGAAATGGCAAGATTAGGGAACATGGATAACAGGTGAAATTGTGAGACTAGCCAAGAGGAAAAAGGAAGCATACATTCCCTGGAGCGTTGGAGGCTGAGGGGTGACATTATAGAGGTTTACAAAATTATGAGGGGCATGGATAGGATAAATAGACAAAGTCTTTTTCCTGGGGTAGGGGAGTCCAGAACTAGAGGGCATAGGTTTAGGGTGAGAGGAGAAAGATATAAAAGGGACCTAAGGGGCAACTTTTTCACACAGAGGGTGGTACGTGTATGGAATGAACTGTCGGAGGAAGTGGTGGTGGCTGGTACAATTGCAACATTTAAAAGGCATTTGAATGGGTATATGAATAGGAAAGGTTTGGAGGGATATGGGCCAGGTGCTGGCAGGTGGGACTAGATTGGGTTGGAATGTCTGGTCGGCATGGATGAGTCGGACCGATGGGTCTGTTTCCATGCTGTACATCTCTATGACTCTATAAAATGTAGGCGACTGAAAATAGATGAGGATTTGGAAGAATATTAGGAAAGTAGGACCAATCTGAAACAAGGAATTAAGA
>NC_057745.1:19397248-19408163 GCF_004010195.1 Chiloscyllium plagiosum | reverse complement strand
GGGAAAATTGATGTACAGAGAGATCTGGGTGCTCAGGTCCATTGTACCATAAAGGTGGCAACACAAGTCGATAGAGTGGTCAAGAAAGCATATGGCATGCTTTCCTGCATTGGACAGGGTATTGAGTACAAGAGTTAGCAGGTCATGCTACAGTTGTACAGGACTTTGGTTTGGTCACATTTGGAATACTGTGTACAGTTCTGGTTGTCACATTACCAAAAGGATGTGGATGCTTTGGAGAGGGTGCAGAGGAGGTTCATCAGGATGTTGCCTGGTATGGAGGGCGCTAGCTATGAAGAGGGATTGAGTAAATTAGGATTATTTTCATTAGAAAGATGGAGGTTGAGGGGGGACCTGATTGAGGTCTACAAAGTCATGAGAGGTATAGACAAGAAGGATAGCCAGAAGCTTCTTCCCAGGGTGTGGGACTCAATTACTAGGGTCACGAGTTCAAGGTGAGAGGGGAAAAGTTTAAGTGAGATATGCATGGAAAGGTCTTTATGCAGAGGATGGTGGGTGTCAAGATCGCGTTGCCAGAGGAGGTGGTAGAGGCGGGCATGAGAGGATCATTTAAGATGTATCTAGACAGATACATGAATGGGCAGGGAGCAAAGGGATACAATATCCTTAGAAAATAGGCGACAGGTTTAGATAGAGGATCTGGATCGGCGCAGGCTTGGAGGAAGTTGCCCAACCTGTTCCTGTGCTGTAATTTCCTTTGTTCTTTATTCTACCTGTGAAATTTACTTCAGTTATGGCATCACCTTGAATTTTGTATATTGTGAGCAGTTTCTTTTCTCAAGTGTTGCACATATAAATTAGAAACATGTTCATGATTGACAGTGAAAAACTTTGCATGACAAGCAGCCAGTGTCACAGTTATTATCTAGACTTAGACTTAGTTCCTCTGGTCACATGCGGGATAATGGGCAGCAATTTCCACCACCAGACCAGGTGGGGAAATGAGTCTATGCCCTGTCTTTATATGGATAATGAAATCAATAACTTCTAACCTCGAATTACACCAGAATACCAAGTAGCTAACATTAAATTTATAGCATAACATCACTTGTGTTTATTTTTAAAACCTCGAAAACAAGATTCTGAAAGCACATTAATAATTTGATGTCCTTCAAAACAGTTCGAACAATCACAAACAAACTTTACTTAACCGAGACACAATCATTAGTCTGAACCTTTTCAGGTGGCAGATAGAATAATAGTGAAGCTTGTTTTTTTTTAATAGTTAGAGGAAGAATGCTGACTATGAGCTGAGCTTCCAACCCCATATTCTCTCGAAGACAATGACCACCAATTTCCACTTTTGTAATGTCCAATTTTGCTATTCTTTCAGTTCATCTGCTGCTTGCCCCATCTCATCGTCTTTGTTGTCTCCAAGTTTGATTACTCCAATGCTGGCATCCCATCATTCAACTAATTCAAATTCTGCTTTTTGTAGTTACTTCCAAGAGATACACAGATCACTCATTTCTTTGCTGATCTAGATTGAGCCCCTCTCCGAGGCACCTAAAATACCACTCCTCTCCTTATCTCGAACTTCCTGCAGTCCTCCAATCAGCACCTGAACTCCCTGTTTTACTGGTCTTGGTTGTTTTGCTTTTCACTGCCCTAACTACGTCCCAGAGTTGGTGTTGGCACATTCATCTGTCCACATCTTTATTCCATCTCTAAGTTCTTCTGCACTTCCCTCACATCCTTTAAAATCATCGCTAAAATCTATAATTCCTCCACGATTTGTATCGCCCACCTTAATATCTCTTTCTTTGCTTCCTATTTTTATTCACATCTCTGGAAAGACATTGCAATATCATTTTCTATAGATGAAGGCAGAGTGGTAGATGTTGTCTACATGGATTTCAGCAAGGTCTTCAAGAAGGTTCCTCGTGGTAGACTGATAAGTAAGGTTAGACCATATGGGATCCAGGGGGGTTGACCAATTGGATACAAAATTAGCTTGATGGTAGGAGACAGAGGGTGGTGTTTGTGAGCGTTGTCCCCAGGAAGACAACTAATTTATTTTCCCCTTGTTTGGATTTTGGGCCCCTTGGAAAAGCCAAGGGGGCTTTTATTTTAGCCCCATACTGTTCCTGTTCCTGATGTGCTTGATGGGGATCAATGTGAGGGAATTTCATTTTTTGTTGAAATAAGCCACAGAACTTTCTCTGAATTTAAAGCCATTATTATCCCTATTTTGGGAGCATTCGTTGGGGACAGTGCAGAGAAGATTTATTTAGTTGTTCATTTGTTTATTTGCTTCCTTTGATTTTGCTTGAGTTTATTTTTGTTTGACCCCTTGTGGTTCCTGCCCAAAAGAGGTTGGTGGGAACAGAGTCAAGGGAGAGCCATTTTTTGTTTGGTTATTTATTTTTGTTTTCCTCCAGCGTAATAGGGTCTTTATTTTCATTTTAAAAAGTCAAGGAAGTGTTATTTTCTGTTGTGAAAGTGTAAAGTGGGCTTTGCTCTGTGTTTTAACTGGTACTGACCCTGTCCTGGAAGTGTCTGATGGGGGCAATGTGGAGGTCTTGGCTTTTTTCTGTTTACATCTTTTGTTTAATAGAGTAGATGATTGTTGTTCAGACTGCAATGGAAATTAAATGAAGTTTCAGGAATGCTAGGTAGCAAAATAATGGTATTGCTATGACAATTAATGTGCAAGCAAATCAGTTTGGAGGTTGTTTTGGCTTTTTAAATGGAATCTTTGTTCTGAATGTTTAAAAACATTCCACACTGATTTCAATTTAATTAACTTACAAACAGATTATGACCATAAAATTAAACTACCCCTTTCAGACTCTTCATAAATAACCGAAAAATTTCTCATTTCTGGGAATATATTTTTCAATGGGCAACTATACTGTTCTTTAACTTCCTTATCCGACTTACCTCACTCTAGAAGTTTTGCCTAAATGTAATCCAGGCTGCCAATGGGATGAGAATCCTGTCTTTCTGCCTCTGTGTGAGTCCCCAACAATGTCAATTTGAGCAGTCTTGGTTGTACTGCTCACTATAATTCAAATTTTTGTTAGAACAATATAAAGAGAAAAGGCACATACTATGCCAGGAGCTAAAGTGACTAGTCACATCAAATGCACAAAGCAGAATATTTACATTTTTTAAAAATACCTTTAACTGGAACAAGGTTTCCCGCGTACCCAGCACTTTGGTGGTGAAAGGTCATGACTTATTTTCTATTTCATTACAAAGATTTTGGTTAATAATGTATCCGCTTTAGCTTGGCACAATCAAAAAACAACTAGAAATGTTATTGCTGGCACTTGCCTCATTGTATTCAAAGGAATTTGCCTGTCCCTACCCCTCACTCATGACACATTCAAAAATCCTGCAGTGCTATTAAAGAGGATTAAAATGTAATGCGTTGTTTATACCAAGTAAACAGCATTAATGTTGCAGATTGCGTCTCTAAAATTATTCAATAGATGTGGACATAATTTTTTTTATCAAATCAATATTAGTGATAAAAGTGTAACATTTGTGTAGCACCACAAATTTAAATTGAGCCAAATCCGAGCAAATATAACCAGTTTGTGGCTGTTGTACCAACTGTGCATATTCTTGAATAAATAACATCTGAGCATTTAAGTCAATATCACAGCCAAAAAACCTGGTGTCTCTAAAATGCTGAAGTGAAGTATTAGTAGAATTCAAACCTAATGACTTACTCCCGTGTAACACACTTCCAGATATAATTTATTCTCCAGATCATGTTTGCTGAGGGAGTTCTCTACTACTTGAAAGTGCTATTTTTACAACTCACGCACCGGTAAAGCATCAGACAGCTATTCCGTGGCACGCAAGGAGCATGTAATGATGTCTTCTTTATTTCTACCCAATGGCTTCTTTATTCCTACATCACAGATCACACAGTTTCAATTCAGTTTCTCGAGAACTGGTTCAATCCGGTTGTACGTTTAACTAATTTATGTGTTGACCTCTTGAACTCCAAAAGCTGCGCAGAACATTATGATCCCATGTGTTTGTCGACTCTGATCTGAGTATTATACAAATATTGCTACAGGGACAAAGTGACTAAGTGTTAAACAGCAACAACGTGTAAATTTCATACCTGGGGCTACTGAAGAAGGTCACGGTGAAAAGAATTGATGACAAGTTTGTGTTAGGTTAGAAAACAGACAGCACTGATACTGGTCAAGACTACATCTATGAACAACTCCACGGGAATCTGTTCTGGAGCAATTGCTGTTTACATGTAATATATGATAGTTGTTTTAAAAGATGTTATTTATGCCATTAAATGCTGTAGCCAAGTGACTGTTGTAGGGAAGTCTAATAACATTTAAAGGAATGCATACTGAACGAACAGGAAATGATGGTTTGTGGATTCCAAATGTGTTGTCCATACGAAAACTAGGCATGTAAATATGAACGTGATAAACAATTAGCAAGACCTATTTTAAGATAAATCAGTGGATTTGATACATCATTCAATATCCGGGAAGAGTGGCACTCTGATGAGATTTTTAACAACAAAAATGCTGCAAGTAACCACAATTTAAAACTCACATCAAAAAATAAATTCATAAAATCCCTACAGTGCAAATAGAGGCCATTCAGCTCATCGAGTCTGCATTGACCGTCTGAACAGCATCCCACCCAGACCCACCCCAGTCCGTTATCTCTGTAACCCCACATTTACCATGGCTAATCCATCTAGGCCTGGTCTGAACATCCCTGGACATTATAGAGCAATTTAGAATGGCCAAACTACCCAATCTGCACATCTTTGGACTACGGGAAGAAACTGGAGCACCCAGAGGAAACCTATGCAGACATGGGAGAACATGCAAACTGCACAATGACAGTTACGCGCGACAGGTATTGTACCCAGGTTTTCTGGCACTGTGAAGGTAGCAATGCTAAAGACCGAGTCACCAGTCAGAAGAAGCTGAAACAAGGATGTTGCATGTTGTCCACTGGTCACTAGAAAAAGAATGACTAGGCCTGTGCAGCATTAGGCAAAACTTAAGAGCAAATAACTAATATTACAAAACTAAATTAGCCTGTTGTTCTTATGTGATTCTTATATTCCTATGATTATTATGTAATAAATTCTTGCATGAAGGAATAGTATTGTATGTCCAAGTCAGGATGGAGTATTACTCAGATAGGCATTTGGAGTGATAATGTTTCTGCATTAAGATGGACATTGATCTCAAAGGAGCACCCTTTAGAAAACCATTCAACAAAGGTGTTTATGTCAAATGTGTTTTGTTTTTGGAAATTATGACATTTGGGAAGACCTAATTTCATGAGGATACATCAATTGCTTCCCTGATTAGGAGCATCTCAATAAATGCACTATGTGAGCCATTTGGTCTATCAAACAGGCACAGTTAGAATTCTTAAGGATGCCTCGTCCAACAACTCCCATCCGAAAAGGTTAGCTGAAGATGATAATGAAATTCAATTATTTTGGCAAAGCAATTGCCACTAAAGGGTTGGAAAGAAAGTAATCACAAAATGGTTCTGGTATGATTGAAACATGGCTATCAGAGCTAATCAAGTTTCAGGATATAGCTCAAGGGCATTTGATAAGTTGAATCAAGATCTTGTAACCTTGTACAGATTATTGGTGAGGTCATACTTGAAATGTTGTGTACTATTGTGAACAATATAATTTAAAAAGGGCCTCAGTAGATTGGAAAGCATTAAGAACTTCAAGGATGATTTTGCAGTTTGGAGCCTTGCTGAAAATAATCTGTTTGTGCAGAAGAAAACAATGCAGAGAAGATGTGATTTAGATTTTAAAGATGTTGAGAGGCATGCTTACTATAGTTTTGAACAAGTTATTATTATAGAACTGTGAGTACAGATTCAAAGGACACTAACACAAAATTAACAAGCTTCAAGAGATATAGATTTCCACTTTTTTCCGAACATGTAATTACTTTGACAGAGTCCCAATAAAAATAGTTAATGCCGCGCTGATTAGCTTTTTGCTAAGAGCTGGATAAATATTACTTTTACGAGACTGAAGGTTATAAGAACATAAACAGTGATGAGTTGTAAAGCGTGTGAACTTTGTACTGCAACCTACAGCCATGACAATGACTTCTGAGAAAATCTTCAGCCTTGAAATCTTAGGTCGGGTTTAGTTGGTAAATATAACAGGGATTCATTTAAAGAAAAATGTGGCACAACTTCCCTTTGGGGGATTATTCTTCTGAATTTGTCATAGGTACGTGAGCGACACATTTATTTATTTTTGACCATATTTAAATGCCCACCCCTGGTTGCTTGACGGTATTGAGTTTATTGGAGCATTTGGGATGGCACGGTGGCTCGGTGTTAGCACTGCTGTCTCACAGCGCCAGGAACCTGGGTTCGATTCCTGCCTCGGGTGGTTATCCGTGTGGAGTTTGTGCATTCTGCATGTCTGCATGGGTTTCCTCCGGGTGCTCCAGTTTCTTCCCACAATCTAAAGATGTGCAGGTCGGGTGAATTTGCCATGCTAAATTGCCCATAGTGTTAGGTGCATTAGTAAGGGGTAAATATAGGGGAGAGGAATGGGTCTGGGTGGGTTACTCTTCGGAGGGTCGGTGTGGACTTGTTGGGCCAAAGGGTCTGTTTTCATACTGTAGGGAATCTAATTTAACGTGTACTATATGGTGTGACATGAGCTAAGTAGAAGTGGCTGGAAAACGTACAGTTAAAGCTTTATGATAACTGAGCAATTTGTTTTGGTTCAAATGCACAAATTATAAGATCTATTAACTTCAATGTGACAAATTGTGATTGTGAGATCTGAATTATCATCCAGTACAATAAAATTTTGATTTCAATATCCACATTCCCAAAGGCAGGTAAGCCACTTATGGTCTAAGAATAAAAAGGTTTGTAGGCTGAACTGATTTTTTTAAGTTTCATAAAGACATACAGCATGGAAACAGACCCTTCGGTCAAGACATTCTTTTTGCTAATATTTTACAGTGCAATCCCAAAATTACTTTTCCTACATACCGTCCTCTTGTCTTCCAACAAGAGGTCACAATTTCATGTTACTCTTCCATTTAACCTGTCTAGTGGCCCACTTTAGCTCGATAAAAAAATTTTATTCTCTATTCCATGTTTGATCATTTTTAATATATTTTAACTACATGATGCATGCTTGAAAATACATATACCCCTGAGTACTTTGAAGAGATTGTGAACTACAATGTTCTTTTCAACTCTTTAGAATGTTACAATTTCTAGTCTTCAGTCAGCAGAAATAGTGGTAGATTAATTGGCAAGGAATAAATCACTGATTCCTGCATAAATAGAGTAATAAATAAATAGATTTGCATTGTACTAACTTATCTTTGACTGGGCAATTACATTTTCAGCTAGTAGATTTATCAGAACAGTATAAGGAGAGAATACAACATTGGCATTTTGGGAGCAGATTTGCTGATTTACTGTCAAAATCACATGAATTGTAAGCAGGAGTAAAGTATCTGGACCATAAATTTCAAACACAAGACATTTTTGTTGGAAAAGCCTACTTGCACTGAAGAATAATTAACAGCAATAAAAGCAGACTGCTGGGAAGACTCAGCAGGTCAGGCAGCATCTGTTGATCAAAACAGAAACACCATTCCTGGCAATGTTCTGATCTGAAATGCTAACTCTGTTCCTGTCCACAGGTGCTACCTGACCTGGTGAATATTTCCAGCAATTTTTGTTTCATGTCAAATTTTCAATATCTGCAGTAATGGTTAACTCTAAACATGGACTTTTAGAGAGCAATTTGGGCACTTATTTCAGATGTAATATCTTACATAATAGGGATTAGTTCATTCAATTCATCAGAGAGTTGGCATGTGTGCAGAATGACCCAACAGTACTGGTTCAATCCGTACACCAACTGTGGGAATTCATCGATGGCTGCTTCCTTGTCTTGATCCATACTTGATGGTGGTACCTCCAAAATATATAACTCTTCAATCTCTCAGAGATATAGAGAGATAACATAGTCCTTTGTGGACAATTGTTAATTACCTCTTTGCATATCATATTACCACTTTTTAAAAGCACTATTTACAGAGGTGGGTCAGATTTCAGGTCAGAGTGGACTGGACTCTGTCAAGTGGTGTCAAGTGTTGCTTGGATCACTTATAAAGTGGAAAAGAGCAAAGCTGATAACTGGGCTGTGCCAAACAAGCAAAGGAGTTATTTTATTTCTTTTTCTTCTCCTGCAACTTTTTTGCCTGAAAGTGGTTTCACAAACACGAAACACTTTGGTACAGTGAATGTTAGGAACCTATTTGATCACCATCACTATATCTGCCTCTTATACATCTATACACGCAATTCCAGTTGAGGAGGATCAGGAGAGTCATTAAGCAATAACTAAAAGTTGATTTTTGTTTATTTAGCTTTCCTTCTGATATTGGATGCAAAGTTCAACTTTAACATTCAACTTCTACCAGATAAAATCTGATAACATGGCGCAGACCAAGGATTGAACCTGAGATCTTTTGGACTATATGGTTCAGCTGCACAGTATCAGTGTGTGCCTCCTGAGGCTCTTGGAAGGCCTAGACCAGGCTAAATTGCCATTCAGGGGCCTTGAACCAACACTAGTGGTGTTTATCAGTGATTGTGGGTTCATCATAAAGCATGACAAATCCACTAGTTATAGAGTGACACAGTCATACAGCATGGAAACAGACTTTTCAGTCCAATTCATCCACGCTGACCAGATAAACAGTGTTGACTTGCCTGCGGGCTTGGAGGTGGGGACGGACCTCCTCTTTTGGCACCTTGTACCCAATGGAGAGCCCAGCAGTGGCTCTTCTAACCCATCTCTCAGTTGTTGCCCATCCTCACTGTCAGGGCTGGAAAAGCTATTCAGTTTACCTGCTCCTCTGGGCTGCACTGCTAATCCACATCAGGGACTGCCTGAAGTTTGGAGTGGCCTTCATTGTTAAACCAATAGAGTTTTGCTTTTGACTTTCCCAAAATATCTTCTCCATTAATTTTTACAGAGGTACTTTTGAAATATATGTAGCATGGGAGAATAACAGCAGAATTGCAAGTACAAAACTCCAAATTTTCACAATTGCCAAATAATTTAGAAATTATTTGCAGCACAGAAATGGGCTATTCCAATAAATGGATCTCCTCTGGTCTTTATGCTTATTCCACCCTTCTTTATTTAACCCCTTAAACAAACAAATCTACTGCCTTCTCGCTTATCTAGTTCTCCTCTTGAATGCATATATGCTATTAGTTTAACTCACCTCAACTACGCTTTGTGGATGTGAGTTCCACATTCTCTGGGTAAAGAGTTTTCTCCTGAATTCCCTATGGGAATTATTGGTGGCTATCTTATATTACTGGTCCCCAGTTCTGGCCTCTCCTGAAAATGGAAACATCTTCTCAATGTCTGTCCAATTAAAGCTTCTCAAAATCTTAAAGACCCCAAACAGACGATCTGCAGTTTTCTTTTTTTAGAGAATAGAATTGTCCTATTCAATCCTTTCTGGTGAGTATAATCTCTCAATTCTGATATAATTCCAGTAATTATTTTTGCACAGAATGATTGCATTGCTGTTTTCCTTTTTCTATTGTAATTGTTCTAATTCATTAACTCTCTTTGTTGTCCTTTAAATCACTCCTCCAAATTCCATTTATACTCTAAGATATCCTGAAGCAGTAACACAATACTGACTTGCAGCTTTTTAAAGACAACAGCTGCTTTCCTCTTCAAATATAATAATTTCTGTCCCAGCAGAGGTGCTCAGGCTCTCAACATAATATTCATTCGGTGAAGTTGATTTTAGCAGTTTTTTTTTGAACCCTTCAACCATACGTTATGAAGGTGTTCAAGGTTGTTGCAATCCCACTGTTCAGATTCTATGATTAAAGTTGTGTATTTTAACCACATTTTTATTGATAAGTCGTGTATTAATATGCATCTGTTATTTTAATTACTTGCAAATTATACTTTTCATCATGAAAACACTGAAAAGCAATTATCTTTTTCAACATATCTGGCACATACAAATCTTTTCCCAGCAACATTTTGGTAACTTAAAATTTGTTAGATTGATGAAGTATTTAAATTTCTTATTATCTACAAAATTACTGAAGTGCTTCTTAATATCCTAAATGCTGACAGATAGCAGCATATCAAAAGGATTTCGAGTTGGTTTATTTTAACAATTTAGATTATTGTGACACAAAAACATTATTTGTGTCCATTATTCACCAATTTAATGGTCCATATCCTTTTGAGTTAAAAAGTATGGTCTTTGCACTCCACTGCAGCACCAAATTCTTCTTCCAATGTGGATGTTCACTTTTTCCGGAGTAACTTCCATCGAGGCATGATTGTTCCTTGTTCTATGTAATTGGGCTTATTAACCATATTTTGGATGCAATGAGTGTCTTTCAAGCTCCAAAATGTTATCCACATCACTGACGTACATTTGTGACATCAATCCTGCTGCACACCATACTGTTGCAAATATTGCACTGCACAATGTGAATGTCCTCTGGAGAACCTGCACAGTTACTGCCTCTGCTGTTTGAACTCATGTATCACTGGACATCGGAGTGCATCTGGGAAAATTAACAAACAGTGATATTCACAACTGATCTTGAACGAACTGTTGGGCGAAGTTCACAGCACAGAATCAGATAAGGTAATTGTTGTTTTAAGTCTGTCGAAGAGAAAGGCTGCAGTAATGAGTATAGTGGATTCTTTCTTGATTATAAGTTTTTGGAGATAAGTCTCTTGATTAAACTTTAAATATAAGCCATAGCTATTGATTTAACCTGGGGCAGTGGTTGTAGAGGAATAAGACGGTGTTATTTTCTGGGTCTGTAGATTGTGAAGGAGCAAAAATGGCCTTTGCAGTGATATGTA
>NC_057745.1:19329558-19394151 GCF_004010195.1 Chiloscyllium plagiosum | reverse complement strand
TTTAGGGTGAGAGGGGAAAGATATAAAAGAGACCTAAGGAGCAACGTTTTTACACAGAGGATGGTACGTGTATGGAATGAGCTGCCGGAGGAAGTGGTGGAGGATGGTACAATTGCAACATTTAAGAGGCATTTGGATGGGTATATGAATAAGAAGGGTTTGGAGGGATATGGGCTGGGTGCTGGCAAGTGGAACTAGATTGGGTTGGAATATCTGGTCAGCATGGACAGGTTGGACCAATGGGTCTGTTTCCATGCTGTACATCTCTATGACTCTATGACTCTATATGCAGAGCAAACAAATAACACTAGTCAGCATTCAAAATTGATTTGGTTCCAATGATGCCACTTTAGAGCTCAATAATCCAGCAAAAACTCTCCCTGAAACCTGTACAGCTGAGCATCCCCTCAACAACTAGAAGAAGTGACTGTAGCTGGATTTTTACCTGATTATAATAATAAAAGGTGTGTGACCAATGCTTCTTGTCACTTGTAACATAAGAAACTAGGCATGGAAATGTTGTGCTGATGAATCCAACAGATTAGGGAAGCACGGTGGCTCAGTGATTAGCACTCCTGCCTCACAGTGCCCGGGAACCCAGGTTTGATTCCCACCTTGGGTGAGTATCTGTGTGGGGTTTGCATATTCTCCCTGTGTACACGTGGGTTTACTCTGGGTGCTCCGGTTTCCTCCCACATTCCAAAAGATGTGCAGGTTAGGGTGAATTGGCCATGCTAAATTGACAATAGTGTTAGGTGCATTAGTCAGGGATAAATGTCGGGGACGGGTCTGGGTGGGTCACTCTTCGGAGGGTTGGTGTGGACTTGTTGGGCTGAAGGGCCTGTTTCCATACTGTAGGGAATCTAATCTAATATTTATTACGGCTCTCTATGAACATAATATGCATAAACACTTAGGTCTTTGGGCTTATATTAAGCTATTGCATTATACAGAGAGGCTTGTCTCCAATAGCATGTCATGTGTAAATTGATCAGAAGTAAGTTGAAGTATGTGATCTTTGTATCTTTCAGTTATACGTTATGATGGAGTGATCCTGTGTGCATGTCTCAAAGGCATATGACATGTGTCTCTCAAAGGTATACTGATTATGAGGCATACCGTAAACAGCTCATATCAGTGATATTCAGAATTAATCAACTACTTAATGTTGAAATGCTAGTCGATTTATTTCGACTGTTACCACATTTCCATAACTGTTTGCTGCTTTCTATTGTTAGTTCAACTTACAATTGTCTACAGGGAATGGTGTGGCAGCTGCTGTAGGACCTTTTGCTGACTTCAAGACTTGTGCACAATATAGTTACTCCTAAAGATGGGTGCATTAGTAGAATTCCTCATGGAACACTGCATGACCTGGAAGACTAACAGAGGTCACGCAAAGGAAAAATAACTGCTGAAAGCTGGGGTGGGCGGAGAGGTGTGGTGTTGGGTATAGGAAAGGGACAGGAGAAGACAATCTCAGCAGGAGTACATGCCTGCTGTATCTTTTCAAGGAGTAATTCTCCTCGCCAAACCTCAGTGAGGAATGATCCATGAAAAGTTCATATTTTAATCAGAATGTCCTCATGGAAAACTGCTACCTGCTGCAATGACAACAACAATCTCCATGAAGGATAAGGAAACCATTGCCTGTGGCTTTGGAGATGACCATTGCAGTGAATGTTCTGTATTTTCAACCTTCCAAGATGGAGTTTTGCACAGTTTGCTATCTGTTGCACAAAGGAGGCTTTCTATTCAAACAGACTGAACTGCATTTCATCCTCTGCTGCCAGAGAACCAAATTGCAGGATGCCACTGACAACAAACACATTACACCAGATTTTATCACCCCCCCCAAAACCAGACTGAAAGTGATTCCACTCCCTCAAAATATAGCTGGTGTTGCATGTGCCCGAAACGTCGAATCTCCTTTTCCCTAGATGCTGTCTGACCTGCTGTGCTGTTCCAGCAATAAAGTTTCAGCTTTGATCTCCAGCGTCTGCAGACCTCACTTTCTCCTCCTATATGCAATGAATCACTCAGTTCAATGCCAAGTAACTTGACAAGATTCATGAAGCCTTCATTCTATGTCAATTGATTCTGACATGGCAAATTGAAGGGTGGCTGCTGTGTTAGGAGTTGTCTTGTGATGAAAGGGCTGATGATTCTGATTTTCAACACACAAATGCACAATATGCGTATGATGAAAGACATGCTGCTATACAGAAGTTATAGAGAAGACCACTAGCTTACTGAAACAATACTTCTTCTGCGTGGACGTTTGCAGTGAGGCTTTGCAGCCAGTGTCAAAATTTGTGCTGGTCTCCTGCCTTCTAATAACTTAATGATGGGAGAAGCCTTACCACCAGCTCTATAGCAAGAATATGAAAAATGTAAGTAGCAACCTAGACAGGGTCCAGAGTCTATGTTAAGAACTTATCCAAATATGATACCAATAACTTCAACTCAATTTCCTGGCTTTTAATCGATTTGAAGTCTTTGATGTGGAATCGAGAAAATCATCTCAGGAGGTACAAAATGGTTGGTATTGGATTACCTGTTTATTATATGCAGTGGCTGATATTCTGATCCATTGCCATTAGACTTAAGTATCAGGTACGGTTTGTGACTGACAACTGATCTGATACCATCTGTTTTGCACCCGTGCCCAGCTCACCATGAGTTTCCATTCTTCTGTGTTAAAAGAACACCTTTTGGAAAATCTCAGGTTAAGGTCAGATTGGGACAAGGTCATGAGTGGACTTTGACAGAGTTCAGATCTTGTTTTCTGTTGCTTCACATTTACATAAAAGACCAGAATTGCCAGACCACTTTTAAGATGATCAAATTTGCAGACAAACTAAATTACTCACAACAGCATAAGCCCTGACTTAGGCCAGTTATGAAGTTGGTCTGACAGATAAAAATCGAATTAAATTTCAGAGAAATCACATATGAGGTAAAAATCTGGGTGGCAGAAGTGACTTTCCCCATTTATATAATCTGACAAATGAACAGATGTAGTGCAAAAATCAGACTGTGAAGTCAAAGTAGTCAATTTCGTGTGGGTACAGGTTGTGTTAAGGATTTACAACACATTGGTTGGGCAACTTCCTCATGCTTTTTGCTGTGTAATGAGATATGTGAATATTGGAGAGATTGCAGTGAAGATCAACATTATCAATTCTAAATCTGAAGGAAAATGAGCTATGAGAAAGTATTAGAAAAATAGAAACTCTGCAGTGTGGAGAGAAGATTGTAATGGTTAATACATAAAATATTAAATCACATCGTTAAGCACAGAATATAACTTCAGCATAATCATGGTTAACCAATTAAGTTCCTGGAGATGCGATAATAAGAATTTATTTGCACTAAAGGATTCTCAATGTGAACAATCAGAAAAGGTCATAAAGACAAAGTAATTTGAAGTACTTGAACATGGCTCTGACATTGGGAAAATTAAGGGTTTTAAAGGTGAACTTCTGTTAGCCGAATAATCCTAATTGATGTGCTTTTGCAATAACAGATGTTGTATTTTAAATAGTTAAGAGTTTTCTGAAAAATAATCTAAAATAATCTAAGCATGTTTCTTCTGAAAATATACAAATTATCTTTTTGGTTGAAATTTGTACTACTATTTTTGAGGCAATCTGAAATACCAAGATCAAACAGCTCCATCCAGAAGGTATTCAAGTACAAGAAGTGCATTGCATGTAAAACAATATGGTTTTCCAGTTTTAGATAAATATGTTATAAATGGAAATTTTGTTCATTCAAAATACTCTAGCCACCTCTTATAATTAATGTGTATGTTGATGCCTTACCTCTTGTGTGAAAATAGTACATGAGCCTCCCATGTGGTTCGCTAATTCTCTTTTTTAATTTTTTTTTCTTTTTACTGTATCTGCCCCAGAAAAACAACCACCAATGATTGGGATAGAATGCTTTCATAAGCCTCTTTTCTACTCCTTTAAATGAAACTATAATTAAGTTTGGCAGTCCCTAATGGACCATTGTAACAGAAACACAATGAAATGGTTAATGGAAGCCAATTCCTATTTCTATAGGCTATTTAGTTGATAATAGAGGAGAATGAACTTTTCATGAGTCTTAATGAGAAGAGGAACTTGACTGAACAAGTTGCAATTTATAGTATGTTGGCAATGTGTCCAGATTAGATTGACAGTCTCAGTTCTAATGTCTAATTGGCAGGATACAAGATGATACATTATTATCCATTGTGGTCTCAAGCTGGACTCCTCTTCATTACCCAAGACTGTAGCACATTATCAAAAAGGGCAGAGCTAATAAGTCTCCAATATTAACCCTTTCAGAGCCTTGTAAAACAGTTCTCTTCTTTTTCTGTCATCTTTAGCTTTAAACTCTATCAATTCTTACTTTCTTTGCCTCAATCCAACACCCATTGTTAGTTCACTTTCGTATCTTAAAACCATTGAAGAGTGAATACATTTTTTTGTGCTCAGTATTGATTTACAATATACCAAAATGTGTCTGTTTGAAGCTCTTCACATTCCTTTTGTTAACCAGTTCTGCCTTCAAAATACTGTTCAAAAGTCAGTAGATATCTACTCTAGAGATACTGGTTTGCAGTCATAAGGATTAAATTGAACATGATAAATAAGAAGTGGAGTAGACCAATGGGCCCTTTGGGCTTTCTTCATTATTCCTGATTATCATGACTAATGTTTTACGTCCAGCTCTTCTCAGCATGTTGACCTTCTATCTCATAACTCCCTTTGTACCCAGAAAAAATGTTGACCTCTATCTTAAACAGCCCTGACAATCAAGTATCCACAGCTCTCTTGGGTATAAAATCGCAAAGATTCACAATCTTTTCAGTAAAGAAATTTTTCCTTGTCTCATACTAAATGATTAAACATTTTATTCTGATACTGTGACTGTGTATTCTAGATTTCCCGCTTTGGGAGAAATTTTCACAGCATCTGCCCTGTTAAGCTACTTAAGAATTTTTGATATTAGCGATTTTTGACATTTGTAGCTCAGGCTGATGATACATATGTAAGTTAGCTTGCTGAGCTTGGAGGTTTGTTCTCAGACGTTTCCTCACCATACTAGGTAACATCATTTTTGAGACTCTCTGGTGAAGTGCTGGTGGATGTCCCATCTCTCTATTTATAGGTCTTGGTTTCTTAAGGTGGGTGATGTCATTGCCAGTTCTTTTTTCAAGTGAAGGTACACAGCATCTAAATCGATGTGTTTATTGATGGAGTTCTGGTTAGAATGCCATGCCTCTAAAAATTCTTGTGTGTGTCTTTGTTTCGCCTTTCCTAGGATGTGTGTGTTGTCCCAGTCAAAGTGGTACAAAGAACAAAGAACAAAGAAAATTTACTGCCTAGAAACAGGCCCTTCGGCCCTTCAAGCCTGATCCAAATGTACTGCCTAAATCTGTCGGTCAATTCCTAAGCATCTGTATCCCTCTGCTCCCCACCTACTCATGCATCTGTCCAGACGCTTCTTAAATGAATCTACCGTGCCTAGCTCTACCACCTCTGCTGGCAACGCGTTCCAGACACCCACCACCCTCTGTGTGAAGTACTTGCCGTGTGTATCCCCCTTAAACTTTCCACCTCTCACCTTGAAAGCGTGACCTCTCGTTATTGAATCCTTCACCCTGGGAAAAAGCTTGTCTCTATCCACCCTGTCTATACCCTTCATGATTTTGTAAACCTCAATCAGGTCCCCCCTCAATCTCCTTTTTTCTAATGAAAACAAACCTAACCTACTCAACCTCTCTTCATAACTAGCTCCTTCCATACCAGGCAACACCCTCATAAACCTTCTCTGCTCCCTCTCCAAAGCGTCCAAATCCTTTTGGTAATGTGGCGACCAGAACTGTATACAGTATTCTAAATGCGGCCGAATCAATGTCTTGTATATTTTAACATGACTTGCCACCTCTTATACTCAATACCCCGTCCAATGAAGGCAAACATACTATATGCCTTCTTGACCATTCTATCCACCTGTGCAGCAACCTTCAGGGTACAATGGACCTGCATTCCCAGATCCCTCTGCCCCTCAACTTTTCCCAAGGCTCTTCCGTTCATTGTATAATTTGCTCCAGAATTAGTCTTGCCTAAATGCATCACCTCACATTTGTCTGGATTGAAATCCATCTGCCACTCTTCCGCCCAACTCTCCAGTCTATCTATATCCGCCTGTATTCTTTGACAGTCTCTTATACTTTCTGCTACTCCACCAATCTTCGTGTCATCTGCAAACTTGCTGATTGTACCAACAGTGCCCTCTTCTAGATCATTTATGTATATCACAAACAACAGTGGCCCAACACTGACAGCCGTGGAACACTATTGGTCACCTTTCTCCATTTTGAGAAACTCCCTTCAACTACTACACTCTGTCTCCTGTTGCTCAACCAGTTCTTTATCCACCTAGCTAGAACACTCTGCACACCATGTGACTTCACTTTCCCCATTAGTCTACCATGGAGAACCTTATCAAACGCCTTACTAAACTCCATGTATATGACATCAACAGCCCTTCCTTCATCTATCAATTTGGTCACTTCCTCGACAAACTCTATTAGGTTGGTAAGGCACGATCTCCCCCGCACAAAACCATGTTGCCTATCACTGATAAGCCCATTCTTTTCTAAATATAAATAGATCCTATCCTTCAGTACCCTCTCAAGCAACTTTCCCACTACTGACATCAGGCTCACTGGTCTGTAATTACCCGGAATATCCCTGCTACCTTTCTTTGTCTGTATGTATAGAAACTATTGATAGCGGGTCATGTCTTCTAGTGAACAGCTGGTGTTCATATATCCTGGTGGCAGGTTTCCTGCTAATTTGTCCGATGTAGTGTTTTTTGCACTTCTTGCATGATATCTTGTAAACGACGTTAGTTTTGCTAGTGGTATTTATTAGATCCTTTAGGTTCATTAGTTGCTGTTTAAGTGTGTGGTAGGTTTGTGGGCTATCATGATGCCAAGGTGCCTGAGTAGCCTGGAAGTAGATTCTATAGATACAGATAAAGAAGACACCACTTTGACTGGGACAACACGCATATCTTCGGACAGGCGAAACAAAGACATGCACAAGAATTCTTAGAGACATGGTATCCTAACCAGTACTCCATCAATAAACATATTGATTTCGACTCTGCGTACCTTCCCTTGAAAAAAAGAACTAGAAATGACATCACCCATCTTACGAAACTAAGACTTATAATTAGTGAGGTGGGACATACCACCAGCGCTTCACCAGAGACTCTCACGGATGATGTTACCTAGTATGGTGACGAAACATCTGAGAACAAACCTTCAAGTTCAGCAAGCTAACTTACATACTTATTTTTGATATTTAATTAGATTACTCCTTATTCTTCTAAACTGCAAGGAACATAGGCCTATCCTACAGAATTTCCCCCAATCAAGTAATAGATTTTTATCAATCAACCTGCTCAGAGATGTTATGACACACCTTTGGAGGAGAATGGACTTGAACATGGGGTTCCTGGCTCAGATGTAAGGTCACTACCACTATGCCACAACAGCCCTTCCTGGCAGAACAATATCCTCTTCAAAGACACCAGTCTAGTGAGTTGGGCGGCACAGTGGCTTAGTGATTAGCACTGCTGCCTCACAGCACCAGGGTCCCAGGTTCAATTCCAGCCTCGGGCGATTGTCTGTGTGGAGTTTGCACATTCTCCCTGTGTCTGTGTGGGTTTCCTCCGGATGCTCCGGTTTCCTCCCACAGTCAAAGATGTGCAGGTCAGGTGAATTGGCCATGCTAAATTACCCATAGCATTAGGTGCATTAGTCAGAGGGAAATGGGTCTGGGTGGGTTATTCTTCAGAGGGTCGGTGTGGACTGGTTGGGCTGAAGGGCCTGTTTCCACACTGTAGGGAATCTAATCTAGTGAGTCTTGACTGCTCTCTCTCTGCAGTAGACATATCCTTCCTTAATCAAAGAGAACAAAATTGCTCCTGGTGTGGCCTCACCAACTCTCTATATAGTTGTCTTATTTGCTCTTACACTCTCATCCCTTTGGAGCAAAAGCTAACAAACCATTTATCTTTTGTGATTCCTGAACAAGGTTCAGAACCCCGTGAAAGCAAACATTTCCCAGTCTCTCTCTGATCAAATGACATTGTGCTTTATTCACTTTTGTAGGGAAAATTATGTTTCACTTCATGATATTGGGCAAAGGCAAGGTCAATGGACACAATGAACCAATCTGTCTTTATTCCTTTGCACTATTTTGTATGCTCCTTATGGCTTAACTTCCCATCTAATTTTGCATTGTCAACAAATTTGTATATATTGAATCATAGAATCCCTAAAGTGTGGAAACAGGCCCTTCAGCCCAACAAGTCCACACTGACCCTCCAAAGAGTAACCCACCCAGACTCATTCTCATATCCTATTACTCTATATTTACCCCAGACTAATGCACTTAACCTACATATCCCTAAACACTATGGGAAATTTAGCATGGCCAATTCACCTAACCTGCACATCTTTGGATTGTGGGAGGAAACTGGAGCACTCAGAGGAAACCCACGCAGACACAGGGACAATGTGCAAACTCCACATGGACAGTTGTCCAAGGCTGGAATCGAACTCAGGTCTCTGGTTCTATGAGGCAGCAGTGCTAGCACTGAGCCACAATGCCACCCCCGGCATGGTGTATATATAGAAACTAGTGATAATGGGTCATGTCTTTTAGTGGCCAATTGGTGTTCATGTATCCTGGTGGCAAGTTTCCTGCTAGTTTGTACCTTCCCTTGAAAAAAGAACCGGAAATGACATCAACCACCTTAAGAAACCAAGACCTCAGTGATATTACACTCAATTCACCTTAACTCACCCAAGTCATTAATGCAGATTGTAAATAGTTAATTCCCAAGCACTGATCTTTGCAGGATGCCATTTATGACAGCCTGCCAACCTGGAAATGTCCTGCTTATTCCTATTCTCTGCTTTCTGTTATTGAAACACTCCTCAATTCATGCACATATTTCAATACCATGAGTCACTATTTTATGTAACAATTTCTTGTGTAGCATCTTATTGTGTGCGTTTTGAACATTGAAAAACTATTCATCATTCCATCCCCTCACCCCCATCCCCATGGACACAATGGGAGTTGAAGGTGTTTTGTAGCTTTATGACGCTATGAACTGAATTTTCACGCCCTTCTGGAACGGAGTAGAGTTAGAAGAGGCCTGAAAATGTCAATGGCAGCGAGCATACCAGCTTCCTGAAACCACCCTTGACCTGGCAATTTTGTGGAGATGTGTTTAAGTTTGCAGAGCTCCTTGCTCCCACGTGGTGGTTAACTGCCAAGGTCCATTCACAGAATAATTAAGGTCACTTAAGGGACACTGATTGGGATTTTCCACTGGACTTTAGTTTCCAGTGGGTACCAACTGAGGTGCCTGGAGGTGGACACCTGGCAGCAGACCAGTGAAGACCAATACACCAGTCAATCCCAGAAGCCCCTATTAGTTGTCTGGATGCAGGCACAGCAACAAGCTGCACCCTCTCTCATTCCCCACACCCTCCAACACCAGAGCTGTATGCTCCTGTGCCTAACTTTTACTCAGATTTGAAGAGTATACTTTCACGTTATAGTAGCCTTTTTTAAAATTTATCATCCATTACTGTCTAGAGTTCCTCCCAAGCTGAAAAAAACTGATCCTCAGGCCAGTTCACTGCCTTTAATTGAAAGGAGAAACTGTCTCACTACCAAATAAGGGGATAGCCATATGAAGATCCAAAGTCCCATCTTATGTTACCCACATCCGAGAGGTTACACACAACACTTTACCTGTCTGACTTCTTGCATTGGTTCCCTCTTATACTAGTTATAGCTTCAAAAACCTCTTAACAGATTTGTTAAACATGATTTCCCTTTTTCAAACCTGTGTTGACTCTGCTTACTTATGTTATGGTTTTCCAAGTGCCCTGTTATCCTGTCTCTAATCATAGATTTTCACATATTACTTACCTGTGGATGTGTGAAGTGCTTATCCAGCATTGCTGTGAATGTTTAGACACTGAAAGTTACTTGCCAGTGGTGCAGCAGTAACATTTCTTCACATTGTTCTCTAACCCAGGCAAACAACTCACTCAGCTGAAACTTTATTGCTGGAACAGCACAGCAGGTCAGACAGCATCTAGGGAACAGAAGATTCGAAACAACTCACTCAAACTTGCATTTACTTATTGGCTATTGCTTGTCTCGTGAACCGAGACAATTTTCATTGCTTACAAATATAAATTGTTATTTCTGCTAGATTCAAAACCACTTGTGCCCACACAGATCATACTGCAAGATCTAGAGGAGCCAGATCTGTGCAATCATGGGCAAATGGTAATCTGTCCAACGATCCAGAATGGAGCATCTGGCCTCTATAGTGGCGTCTGCAAAGAATTCTGAGGAACAGAGGTCATCAAGAGCTCATCTAATAAGTATGCACATTACATTCCAGAGGCCTTGGGCTCACATTGTAGCCTAAAGTTCTGCTCTTCTACAATTCAGTGAACTTGTTAGTAGAACCTGTGGCATGACTGTCGTAAGTATTACTCAGATAACTGAGCAGAACCAGGCACTCTCAAGAGCGTTGAATGTTCATATTTTGGATGAAGGGTCATTGTACTGTGCACACAAGGGGGTCTTGGACTATCAGGCTATGAGCAAAATCCTGGAGTTTGACCTGTTAATGTCATCTTTCTGCAACAGAAATCATGCAGAAAATGTATTGAGTTAGTGTCATGGATTAAAATACATATCACGAGCACTAAGGGGAAAGAACATGTGAAAGTAAGGGTGACAATGTTCACACCACATAACGGATGATATTAGTTCAGTCTGCTGATTTAAAACAAATGTTGAGATTCATGTCTGCATAATACAATGTTATCGACCAGACCAAACTCGCTTCAAACATATCCAGCCGAGACTCTCAATTTTTCTTGATTAAAGGCAAATGTAATGTGTTGTGTTCTAAATGTAATTTGATTGGTTACACTACTCAACTTTAAGCAAAACACACTTTATTCTTACCCTATATGCAAAATATAGAAAGGAAGAATTTATGTACCTTTAACCCTATTGGAAATGTTAACAGAATAAATAGACTATTTAACTAAATCGCAACTGTTCCAATAAGATAACATCCCATAAACACACCCTTGGCAAAGGCCAACTCAGAAAACAGATTGTCTCACGTGTGATTCTGACAGCAGAAAGAGAACTCCACCTTTTTTTTGTAACAAAGAGAGAAAATTCTGTGAGAGAAAGAAAGAGACAGCTTCCACAGCCAGCTTCAAAACCCCAGCAAATACTGAAAACTAAATTAAAACTCTGGTTCCGTGTGAGCTTGACTCCACCCATTCATGATGCTTCTACTGTTCCAACTTTATAAAAAAGTTCCAGGGCCTTACAGGCTGTTACTTTATTGGCTTGAATAGACAGCTCAATACCTATGGCTTAAAACCTCGTTTCAAAAAAAGAACCAAGGACAAAATACACCTCTTATGCCATTGTACAATCACAACAGCAGTGTCCTGTCTGGTCTGGCTACCCCAGTGTTCCAAGGTGCATTGATATTTCATAAATTCTGAATTGTTGCTCTTACATCATCATTTGGCAAGGTTTGCAAGGCATTTTCTGTCACCTGAGGCCATAAGAGGTGCATTAGTATATCCAGCTGTTCGTTTATAGACTTTTATTTACCCCGATCTCATGAAGAACACAATTTTTTTTGTGGGCATCTTTGTACCATGAATGTACTGTATAGTAGCTAAAAGATGCATTGTTGAGCTTTCCAATATTGCTCACTTCTTCAGCTGAACCTTCACCATTCCAACAGAAAAGGCAGCCAGTTCACAGGAACTGTTGCAACCTCAGTTCAGAAACTGTCCTAACTTAGATAGATCTCACCTTTCCTAAATCACTGTTGATCCAAAATATTGTAACTACCAATGTGACAGCAATGTGGGAAAACTACAGTGGTTCCAGAAGGCAACCAACCATAACCACTTTGGAGACAGTTCAGGAAGGCTAATAAGTTCTGCTTTAGTATCATTGCCCATTTCCCAAGAACATATTATTCGACTCAACAATAACCATGCAAGAAACACAGCAGAATTTGCACCTGTCTGACATTGACGTTTCAATCAAAATATTAGAGAGCCTATTTTCTCTCTAGTTCTTTAACACGGGGTATCTGTATTTTGAATCGATTTTCTAGTGAAGCCTCCGTGTATCAATTATTTTAAATCTAACATCAAATACTTTAGAGGAGACAAAGTCAGATTCTTTTTATTTTGTCACAAATATTTTTCTATAATTTTTTTTATTGCACAGTCAATTGCTCACATGAAAGTAGTGTGTGAAGATTCTAGAGCCAAGATTTCTTTTAAAAAAGTAAATTTAATTACAATATTTGCAGTTACTTCAAAGTTTACTATTCAATAACGCATGTTTAAAGTACTTCTGTTTGACAGCTTTGTTAAATGTCGTACTAAACTCCATAAACAAATGGCTCAGTGCCACAGTGCATTAACTATTGCACTGCACAGCAGAACTTGCAAACAGAGTTTAACACCTATACATTCCACATGATGTGTCAGAATGGCCAATTGAAAATAGTCACACTTGGGAGTTGAACTATCAGATTGTGTTGTATTTATTCTCAATAATAAATTGAAACAACTTATTAAAAATGTTTAACAAAAACAACCCCAAAGAATTGTGGATGCTAGAAATCAGAAACTAAAACAGAAATTGCTGGAAAAACTCAGCAGGTTTGGCAGTATCCATGGAGAGGAAGCAGAGTTAATGTTTTAGGTCCAATGACCCTTTTTCAGATCATAGCTAGGAAAAGGTTGGTATATATAAAAATGGTATGGGGTGGTGGAGGAGTAAATGATAGGTGGAGATGCAGCCCAGAGAAAGAGAAAAATTGTTGGGCTGACAAAGGAATAGGTAAAGATCAGCCTGGGAGTATCAAGAGCTCCTAATGGGGACCATTTGTAGCTGACAATAGGTTGGTTGTGATGACAAGACTGGTTGTGTGGGGTTTGGGGTAAGGACATGGGAGAAGGTGCTCACGCCCAATAATTATTGAACTCAGTATTGAGTGTTGAAGGCGGCAGGGGGTCCCAGTGGAAAATGAGGTGCTGTTCTTCCAGTCTGTGCTGAAACACTGCAGCAAACCTTAGCTGGAGAGGTTGGTGTACTGAAATGGTAGGCAACACTAAGCTCAGGGTTTTTGTTTGGACAGAATGTAGTGTTCTGTAAAGTGGTCACCCAGTCTGTGTTTTGTCTCCCCCACACAGAGTAGATCACATTGCAAGCAGTGAATGCAGTAGTCTAGATTGAGTGATATGCACATACATTGCGCTTCACCTGGAAGGTGTGCCTGGTGCCTTAGGTAGTAAGGACAGAGGAAGGAAATGGGCAGATATTACACCATCTGCGATTGAATGGGAAGGTGCCATGGGGATGTTGAGAGCTATTGGGAGTGGAGGAGGAGTGAGCCAATGTGCCCTGGAGGGAAAGACCTCAGCTGAGTCTGACCCATTTCCTGTACTTCTGCCATCACCCCTTCTCTTCCCAGAGACAAGATTAAGTGTGTCCTCCGGTCCTCACCTACCACCCCATCAGCATCCATATCGAAACAACCATTAACCGCCCTATGTGCCACCTCCAGCAGGATGCCACCATCTGACACATATTCTCCTCTCCTCCCTTGTCAGCCTTACACCAGGACCATTCCCTCCGGGATACCTTGGTCCACTCCTCTTTGCTCTTGCTTAGTCTATTTGTGCAGTTACATGTCTCATGATAACTGTTTCCTTCTTGCAGTTAAATGAAAGGCTTTTAGCAGTTAGGAGTCAGCTTAAGAGATCTTTAAGGTCATAAATAGATTTACCCAAGTGCAATTTGCTTTCCTTCCTGAGCTTTAAAAGTATAGTGTGACTATACCCTCTTCGACTCCCTTTAGTTGTCTTAAAAATTCTCTAACCAATGTGTTCAGGGATATTATGACACACCTCTGGAGCAGGTAGGACTTGAGCCTGGACCTTCTGACTCAAAGACAGGGACACAACATCTGTGCCTCAGGAGTTCCCCTTTTGATGTTTTACTGTAAATACAATAATTGGCTCTGGTGCTGAAATCTAGACATCAGACATGCTGTCACACATTAGGTCGGTGCAGTGTGGGTCTCTAATTAATCCATAGAAACATCTTGTGATCGATTGGTTAGTTGACTCACTTTATGTTAGAAGTCTGGATTTGAGTCCCACATGGCCAAGGAAGATGCATTCATAAGGTGACCAAACAGGTTACATATTAGCCAGCAAACCTTTCCAAATGTGGTAAACAAGTCGTAAGAATGGGGCAGATTCATGGGGTCAGCTATCTGATGGAAGGGAAGTTGGAAATTCTGTCATCATTAACCATGGTTTCAGATGACAACATGCATGGAAAAGTGAATGTTGCCACAACAACTCAGATTTCCTGTGTGAACTGTAACACCACCAATTAAATCAGACATGCACCTTGGAATGCATGTGTTTTGAATTAAAGCATGTGCCAAACTTGTACACTGTTACGAGAAGGAAATAAGAACTTTGTAATTAATACAGCAATGGAAGTGCAACCAAAACATCTTCAAACAATTAATAACAGTGCATCTGATTCAGTTGAACAATAATGCAGAATTGATGCATAATAATGGACAAATCAGCTCATAATTTGCTACTTAGCTCAGAAAGAATGCATGGGTAGGTATTTTTATGAGCTCCTTGAGAAGGTCAATAATTCTGGGACAGAGGTCAATGCAACCAACCTGTGGTCCATGTAATTTTCCATGCTGAATTTCCCTACCCAAAATATTGAAGTGCACAGAAAGTATTGACTCGTGAAATGAACTCTGTCAGCATTTAATTCTCCAGGGATTAGAACACATTGAAGAAGTGAATGTTTGCTCCGTGCTTCACATGGCATTGTACTGCCGTCTCGTCAGAAAACTAATATCAGACTCAAAATATTAACACTGATTCTCTCTCCATAGATACTGTTAGACCTGCTGAGTTTCTCTATCAATTTCTGTTTTTATTTCAGATCTCCTGCATCTGCAGTATTTTCCTTATCTAAAAATAGAAGCTCTGCGCCCAAATAGAAAACATTCTTTCGATTTATTTGAACACAAATGAAGAAAGGAGATTGGATGAGGCTGTAAATGACTTGCCATTTCCGTTGTATTTTTATGTCGAATGTTTTATTAATATGTAGAAACTGGATAACACCAGAATCCTATTTATAGTGAAACACCAATCTTCTCGTTGCTGATTATGGGATCTTGCTGTGCGTAAATCAGCTGAGACTTTTCATATCCTGAAACGACAGTGACTACAAGTCAAAAGAGCTCCCTGAAGCACTTGACAGCCAATGGAGTGGTGAAGTTCTGAAATGAATTATAGGAAATGTAAGCTAGATTTTTTTTGCAGTGAAAACTATTTAAGGCACAATGCAAGGTATTTGATTTTGTTTTAATCCAGCGAGTACCACGGAGCTTCAAAACGAGCAAAAAGCTGAATTGAAATCTCCGAAAGTTGCCGCTCTCTAGAAGACCGCGGTAGAACTGAAAACTGATGCTCAAGAGAATCATTCTGGAGGTGAGTCAAAGTCGACGCAGGACTGGGCCGATTTAACAAATTCTACTTCCCTCACTGCCAACAGGTGCCGCTAACTGCATGATTTCAAAATTGTGACAATTGAACAGAAGAAAACAAAATTACTCCCTGATAACAATTCTGAAGCACAATATTGGTCTACCTCCCAGAGATATGAGCAGAATTTTATTGAATTTATAAAAGAGTTATCCTGACAATTCTCCTCATCTATAGATAGTCTGTGCGGTAACAGAACAAACCAACGTTTTCGTATTTTGCAATAAAATCATATTTGGACCAAAATGACTCGTGCAATCTGCCATTAATCTTCACAGCTCCTCTGCAGTGATTGAAACAAAAACAATTGGCGATTGTACTTCACTTGTTCAGTTTTGAGGGTAGAGTAACGACTGATACGTATGTTTCCCATAAGACACGTAGCATATTATAGTTCATAATATTTTTAATCACTTTGCATCTCTGTTTCTGCTGTCTGCCATTTTTAAGTGTGGAATTTTGTAAGGATTCCCTGCGGATCGTTCTTGTTTCATCGCCCTCTATGAGCTGGAAGCACCTTTGTTCAGCCAACAATGCAGTGACACTAGATGCCGGTGGCAGAAATCGTCTTACATAACGAACAACTTTACGAAGTGTTCCTCCTGACGCTGCAGTAATTACTGCTAATACAGAGGTACGTGCGATACTTGTAATATTCCTGCTGTTGTCAATGCCTTTTCCTACATTTAATGACAGAAAACAAATGTCAGGCGTGAACTTCTAGCAACCTGGCCAGCTTGAACTATACATGAAGGCAAACTTAATGACCGAACCGTATGAAAACGTGAGGTTTTTTTGCTTAAATTACGTCAGCCAAATTTATTTTCTTAGAAAACGACAGATATTGTGCAGCATAAAAAAGGCTACTTTTTCTGACGTTTGTCTTAAATCTATGGACTGCAATGTTGATTTCGAGTAAAGATGTGTTTTATTGGTTATTGTGATATTGTAGGCTTAAGAAACCAGCGTGAAACCAGTATCAACCCCGCTAATTAATTCAGGGTATAACGGGACTGCGTTGGTATGTTCCTCCTCTGGTGTAAAAATACGATAAATACATAGTTTAGTCATGGAATTCTGTAACATGAAATAGATCGCGCGAAATCCCAAAAGATACTAATGACTTACAATTATCGTAGTCAATATTTTAATAATACGTTCAAACATTTGAATACTTGCATGCCCCATTTCGGGAGACTGTTTAAATTCAGAGCAGAACATTCTTTGCAATTATCAATTTCAATATAATGCGTCCAGACAATTCACTAACTGTAATCACGTCTTGGCTGATTTGTTTTTATTTAAAACAAATGAATAAGTAAATGGAATGCATGGAAACATCTGCAAAGTAGATTTAATTTGCATTCACAATTTTATTTCAGATGTGATCTCTGTTACTCATTATGAAAGTGCAGATTTCTTGACAAACTTATTGGAATATCTAAATTCACTTAATATTTCAAAATTGTCTGTTACTAAACTAAATCGCTTGAAATTGTTAGCTCGAGAGTCATTAAAAGCAACTCCATCAAGAATAGGCAGATTATTGACAGGTCCACTCGGATTATTGAATAGGGATTTTCGTCTGCTTATTCGGTAGAATAGAATACTTAAGTTTAAAAAAAAGTTTTTTTGAAATACATCATTATAACACCTGAAAGAAAAATGGAAAAATAATGTCCTGTATCCAGACACCAGATTATGCCTAATCGGTGGCTCCAAGGTTGATATCTACGTATGAGACTGGCATTGCTACATTTAGAAGATAGGTAAGTGAAACTAGACCCACAGAAACCTACAAAAAGTCATTTCCGTTAATCTGTTGGGGATTTATATTTTTTGTTAAATATCTAAATGCAAGAATCACTGTCCTAAGAAGTCAACACAGATTTACACATCTGTTTGAAACGTTCAAAGATTGTTTCTTTTGAACTCTGGGCTGAAATCAAACTTTGGGATTGATTTGATGCAAATGCAAACAATTGCCTGTAGTGCTCTGTTTTTACACACAATGTAGAAATATAGTGTCGACTTGTAAAATGAGCTGAAAGACTTTGACTCTATAATTCTCTACAGCAGCTGGAACGGGTGATTTCCAAATAGTCAGACATTGACCAGAACCAAATTCCACTCATGTATAAATCTACACACAAATGCATTTTTAAAGTATGGAGTTCAAATGGGCAAAAGAATTCCCGTTTTATATGGCGCTTGCCACGACCTCTGGGCACTAGTGGAGTGTTGTTATAAATCAGGCTTTATTTATTGTTAGAAGTGATTTGGTATGACACATCTTTATCTCCAAAGGAGCACTTTACTATCTGTTTTTGTCGTGCAACTGGCAATTCTGTGAAGCTACTGTTTAATAGAGGGATCATCTAGCAGAAGCTGATTTTCAAAGTGTAGCTTTGAAAGTGTAACAATTTTGCCACTCATCTAGGATGATGCTACTGAAAACTGTATCTTAAACCCATTCTATCAGGATTCTAATGGGAATTATCGTTATCTGTCACAGGTTTGATCATCCGAATATACTCACATTGTTTACTTATTGCGGTGATTGAATTATCCGAACGCTTTAATTTGCTGTGTAAATTAAATAATCTATGCCGATGTGGAGCATCTTTAAATCTGAAATTCTAATAAAAAAATTGCGGAGTTTTTCAAAGAAAAAGCGTTGAATTAATTTTAAAGATTTTGTTCATGTTGAATGTCAAGGTCCCCGTTTTCGACCAGTGTCTTGTTCGCTTCTTATTTGCTGCCGCTTGCAGCGTCTGGCCGTCAGCGAAAGCAACTTCCCCAAGTCAGGGATAAGCAGCAGAATGGGAGCGCGGCTCTCTGGCCCTCGAGGGTCAGAATCAAACTGAGCAGCTCACTCTCCCAATCTCTCCCTCCGAAGCTCTTTTGTGGTTTTAAAGAGCAGGGGATTTTGGGATAGACTGCATGGTGCCCGAACTTCCGTTTTTTTAAAATTTCCCTTGTTTGTCGTCACTGTTGCAATCGAGACGCGGTGTGTTGACAGGAGCAATGTGTGAATACAAACAAGGCAACGTTTGTCTGCTGTCTTAAGGTTTGAACGTCCGCCGAGGAAACTCCACAATCTGGGCCGTCGGCTGTTCCTCTAAAGTGGTCACATGTTGCGTTTCACATAAGCTGTGATGGGGATTGCATGAATCTTTCGGTTCCAACTTCGTGCCGATCGATCACCTCCTCTTCCGTCGCTTCCCAATCGCTAGGGGATTGCTGCATCCGGTGATCAACAAATAACCAGTTTTGTTTTAAGAGCTTGAGCAATCAAATGCGCAAACCTTAAAAAAGCCCTGGATTCAAACCCCATCACGAATAGGAAATTTTGCACTCAAAACATCATTAACATCTGTACTAACTGGCCTTTTTTTGTCGGAAACAGACAATTGTGTGCAACTTGTTCCAACCGGATAACTTTTTGGAAGGAGTCCGTTACACGTCAACAAAAGCAAAATATTACCGATGTTTGAAAACTGAAATGTTAAAAGGTAGCAGCAATTTAAAGCAAACTAGAAATACTCCCTGCGACAGACTAACGGCCAGGTCGTTGATTTGTCATTGGAAAAAGTTAAAGAGGTACTGAATTTTAAACAAGCAGGTAAAGAGGCAAGAACAAAAGGGAAGATCCGTGAAAGCAATAGAGATTAATTGACAAAAGTGATGACGATGCAAGATAAAAAGGAATGGAACAAAATGAAATAAACAACGTGACTCCAAAGATGTACAGTAAATGAAAAAAGATGAATCAGAAGCAGCAGTCCTGAAGTGGGGGCTGTGGATGGTTGCAATAGCCCAAGCACATCCACCTTCTTTAGAAATTACAAAAGTGCAAGTTATTTTGTCTTAAATTCAAAGATAATTAATCAGAAAATGAAACGCTTAGGAACCTTTTAATTCATTGTATGATTTATAAGTGCTGCTGGCAAACTGGTGTCTTTTTCCATCAGCCAAATCGAATTCTAAAAAATGTTGAAACAAAAACAAAACGTTCAAAAGACTCGTGGGTTTGACAGCATCTGCAAAGAGAAAACGAGAGAACTTTCAGGTCAATGACCTCCGTCCGAACTGGGAAAATCTAAATTTCGATTTTCCTTCAGTTTGGATGAGTGATTGATCTTCCTACACACAGCTCTTTGTTTCACACAGCAAATCACAAATTTAGCTTGCAACAGTACACGATTTAATTAAACTTTACGTAGCCTATTTCTTAGAATATGCAATTTATTTAAAAAAAAAGCTCCCTGAACAACGAACAAATGGAAGAACAATTCAGGCTTCCTTTTTTAAGTATTACACACGACCATTTAACTTCCGTCCATTCCAATATTCAGTCAACCTTTTCCCTGAGGATGAACATTTTTAGTCCTGCGGAATGGAAGGACAATATCTCATTAGATTCATTGGGTCGTTGCATGGTTTTAAGCATTAGAAACATATTAGTTCTTCTGAAAGATCTGAGACCCTAACATAAAATGCCCCTCTCTTTACAGATGCTGCCAAGCCTGTTGAGCATTTCCAGCATTTTCTATTTTTATTTCAGGTTTCCATATTTCTTTGCTTCTGTATTGCACGTGATCATTCCACTTGCGTCCGTTACAATAATCCGTCAACATTTTCCCCAGGATGAAAAAATATATAATTTTTGGCCTCTTGTGTACTGCAGGAAGATACCATCTAATTGGCCATGTGTGTAATTCGAGCCCATCCAGTAATCTGCTGTCAATCAAAGAGGGAGGAAAACAGTGACCATCTCACAACTGCCGCCTCCTGCCGCGCAAACAAAGGATTCTGCATTGCCATTCGTTTCTGGTCATCGCCCCGTCCTTTAAGAGGCCCCAGATCTGTCGGAACGTTAAAATGCACGTCGCTTAGATGGTTGGGGTCATTGTCCACCTTTAGAAAGAGAGAGGAGGTTAGCAGGACGAACGCCGTCCATGCCCCGCTCCCGGAGCCTGAAGGGAGCACGGCTCGGAGGGATACGGCGTGCTGCCCGAGCGTGGTGACGCGGACAGCTTTCCCCCCCCCCCGCGGAACCTTCCGAAAACAATATGTCCGCCTGAAGGAGCCGCGGGGGCTGATCAGCGAGCCTGGGGGGTACCGAGGAAAAGGGGGCGATACAGATAGGGGAGCGGAGCGGTCCCGTACCGTATCGTGCAGTTGAACGGTGGCACTCGAGCCGGCCCCGGGAAGACGAAGCGGTGGGGGAGGAGGGGGGTAGCGGCAACGGCGACGACGGGTGTGTGTGTGTTGAGAGCGGGAGTGAGTTTAAAACCTCTCTCTCTCTCTCTCTCTCTCACACACACCCTGCGGCGAGTGTGCGCTGGTGGCAGTCGGATGTTCGCTGGAAAGGGGTGGGGGAGAGCGAGGTGAGTGAGGGGTTGAGGGATCGAAGGGAGGGCGGGCTCGGCGGACAGCCGTCAAAAGTTGGCCTTGTGTATGTGCGCGCGCGCGCACGCGAGGGAGGGAGATGGAGGGAGACGGGGCTCGAGCTAGTTGAAGGTTGGGTTGGGGTTGACCCTGAGGGTCAGGGCTGTCTCTGAGGGTCAGGGCTGTCTCTGAAAACAAGGCGCTAGGTTAAGGAGGAGGGGATGATGGAGATTTTCCAAAGCTCGCCGTGTCCCCCCATCTGCTTTTTCAAGACCCGACTGTGTCGGCAGTCGCCCTTCAAATCGACAACAAACTGTTTATTTCAAATTAAACAGGGACTGCTGATCCTATCCTTTATCTCCACAACCCCCCACTTAAAAAAAAAACAGGAGTTTCTGCTGTACAAAACTTAATACCGATTATTTACTTGGTGTATTTTTATTTATCTTGGTTCTGCTAGTTGAGGCTAAACGGTCTTTGTTATGTGGAATAATGTTAGCGGCTGACTTATTTCTTGTACAGCGCTCTTGTGTTTCGGAGAGTCGAATTTTCTTTCTGCAGTAGAGTGTTTTTGGAACGTGATGTGGACTTTTACTTACACGATAACTACTTTGGAGTCTTTTAACTTGTTAGTGAGTCGGAACGTTGTATTGGGTTATTTTTAGCCTCACCAATAAACTTTTTGAAGGCGTCTGCTGAGCAGTTTTTTTTAAATAATGGTTTTGAGTAAATCGTGTCATTGTTTTGTTCTTAGGTTTAGTGAGAGTAAATCAAGATGAATCCACAGCAGCGGATGGCCGCTATAGGAACGGACAAGGAATTGAGCGATCTGCTGGATTTTAGTGCGGTATGATGCTTGGAGGCTTTATTACGAATACGCTTTTCCCATCATTTGAAAGCCATGTGGCGTTGCCTGCGTCCAGCTTAGTCAAAAATAATCTTTTTGAAGTTTACCGTTATGTCTAGACGAGTCTTATAGTTTTTCAGGGCAGGTTAACTGGGAAACTTGTTCAAAGCAGTTTGAAGTATTGCCGCGTTCAGGTCAGCATAATTTTATTTTCAATTGATGGACTTCTGCTCAGTGTTGTCAGATAAATGGTGGTGGCAAGCATATTTTCAAAATTTATAAATCGTTGAGTATTATGTCTTTATGAGAAAATACTCATTTTGATAATTTCGTTTGCATAATTTACAGTCGAGACAATCAGGAATGGATGCAATAACCTAATGTTAAATTGTCTATTTACATAAATTCGTTTTTATAAATTTGAATGTGAAACTTATTATTTGAAACATTTAAACCAGTAATTCTTGACTGCTGTATCACAAAGGTACATGTTCTGTTATCAGGAGAGTCTGTCTTTAAGTACATTCAGTTGTGTTGAGTATAATATTATAAAATATAGATTACTAAAATATAGAAAAACATTGTTTTTTTTTAGATGTTCTCTCCTCCCGTTAATAGTGGAAAAAACGGACCAACCACACTGGCAAGCAGTCAATTTGGTGGTTCAGGTAAGGCTAAAATATGATCTCAAGTGCTGCAGTATGTATATTTTCTCATGGTTTTATTAACATAGGTTATTTTGTCTAATTTTATGCAGAGATTTAGGATTTTAATTCTGATTTTTGTACAGTTAGTGTAGAAAAATTCTAAATCCTGAAAAGTGTTAATTTTCTCATCAGAATGTTGTTGTGTCAGCAATTGTTTGGGATGACTAAGATATGTTAAACTCCTTATGTGTACAGGTTGGATATTAATTGGGAGGTTTGAAGATGAATGCAGAGATTGTATGCAGTATTTACAACTGTAGTAAGCTCCATGTTTTGAAATAGAATTCTTTTTTATAAAGGAATGTTGTGGGCAATTAAGATAAAATTTGTTTTTCAGTTTGAATATTGAATTTTAGTTTTTAAGTCAGTGATATTTTATTGTAAAATTTGTTATTTTTAATCTGATCATTTTTGTTTAATCTAAAATGAATTTCTGAAAATTTGCAATTTTGTACTGAGATTGTCATTAATTTACAGCATTTTGTATTGTAACTTGAAGTTGAAACAGTTGACAGCAGTAATAATGGCTATAATTATGTTTTCTGCATTTGTTAACTTAGCATTTTCTACTGAGCAGTGATGCTATGCTGAGAAGAAACTGTATTGTGAACTTGCAGTTCATAATAAATCATTACAATTACTAATGTATTGTAGATCTAAAATTAATCACTTTAAATTAAGCCTGCTTTTCATGTTCGAAGGTTATATTGTATTCATGTCCTGGCTGTCAACTTTTATCAGATTGGAATCGTAACGCTACCTTTGGTACTGAGTTTGCATGAATGGAAAGTTGCATTCGTGTTCTAGGTCTGATTTGAAGTAATGGCTGGCTGTTAAGTATATTCAAGGCTGAGATAGACACATTTTTAGTCAATAAGGCTATAAGATAGGAAAGCGGGGTTGAAGTTAGTAATGATTTCATTGACGGATCAAATAATCTACTTCTGCTACTGTGTCATATGGACAATTTATGGTATACCCTTTGGCAGTTTTGTACATTAAATTCTGCATTAAGATATTTATGAACTGACATGGATTTATGTTTCGTTCAGTAGAATTTTCCACCTTAGTGACATTTTTCTGCACGTTATTTGAAGTTAATCGAAAATACTAATTGTATGCCTGTTTGGTAGTTAGGGACTTGCAAATAGCTTTGCCAGACTTACGAATTTATTAGTTTCTTGACTGAAGGCTTTTGACGGAATAATTTTATTCCTGTATGTAGTAATGTTACTGCTTGCTCAGATACGTATTCTTGTTTTAACTAACCTTAAATGGACTACTGGTTTTACGATTTCTTATTTAAAGGACTATTGAGACTTTATTCTTTGAATAATCATAGAATCTCCACAGTGTGGAAACAGGCCCTTTGGCCCAACAAGTCCACACTGACCCTCCGAAGAGTAATCCACCCAGACCCATTCACCTACCCTATTACTTGACACTTACTCCTAATTAATACACCTAACCAAATTGGATTGTGGGAGGAAACCCATGCACATGTGGGGAGAATGTCAGTGTGGAGTTTGCGCAGTCACGCAATGGAACTTGTAATTTATAAATTTGTCAGTTAAACCTGGAATCATGTTCATGTTTTAACCCTTTGGTTTACATGTCACAGCCTATCCGGGTTCCAGTGTCAATTAAACCTTGAACACTAATCTTTACAAAGAACAGTACAGCACAGGAACAGGCCCTTTGGCCCAACAAGACTGTGCTGTCCCATGATGCCTTTCTAATTAAAAAATTTATTGCCTCTACATTGTTCATATCCCTCTATTCCCTGCCTATTTGTATATCTGTCAAGATGCCTTTTTAAACATTGCTATTGTATCTCTCATAGCAGTCTCCTCTACAGCATGTTCCAGGCACTTACCTCCCTCTGCTCTTGCATCTCCTTTAAACTTACCCGCTTTCCCCTTAAACTCATATCCCCATATAGTTGACATTTCTATCCGGTGAAAAAGACTGACGATCCATTCTATCAGTGTCTCATAATTTTGTAAACTTCTATCATGTTGCTCCTTATCTTTCATTCAAGTGAAAACAAACAAACAAAGTTTGTGCAGTCTCTTCTTGTAGGTAATTTTCAAAGCAGGCAACATTCTGGTCAACCATTTCTGAAGCCTGTCTCCAAAGCCTCTACGTAGATAAGGTGGGGGAGTTCAAAACGACTGAGCGTATTTATAAAGTGAGAGGAGAAAGATTTAAAAGGGACCTGAGGGGCAACGTTTTCCACACATAGGGTGGAACTGCCAGAGGGAGTGGTGGATGTAGGTACAAATATAACATGTAAAAGACATTTGGACAGGTATATGAATAGCAAAGGTTTAAAAGCATATGGCCCAAACACAGGCCAGTGGGACTAGTTTATTTTCGGAAGCATGGATGAGTTGGACCAAAGATTGTTTCCAGGCTGTGTGACTGAATGACACTATGACATTCTTCTGATAGTGTGGTATTGCAAATGTGTCCTAACAAACTTGTGTACAGCTGCAACATGACTTGCCAGCTTTCATACTGTGTGGTCTGCCTGATGAAAGCAAGCTGCGGTATGCCTTCTTGACCATCTTATTTACTTGTGTTATCACGTTTTGAGGGAACTGTGGATCTGTACACCCAGATCCCTCTGTACGTTGATGTGATTAAGGGTTCTGCCAGTTACTTCTTGCGTTAGCTCTCCCAAAGTGCATCATCTAATTTGTCTGAATTAAACTCCACATGCTATTTCTCCATCCAAATCTCTAGTCTGTCTATATGCTGCTGTATCCTCTGGCAATCCTCCTCACTATCAGCAGCTCTCTCCATCTTTCTCATCCTCAAACTTACTAATCAGACCACCCGCGTTCTCCTCAATCATATAGATAGATAATATATCCTTCAATATAAAGTTGAAATTCAAAGATTTAAAAATAATAGACTTTGGAATACAAGGGACAATTATTTATTGCAGTTACTATTTAAACTTGAACTTGACTTTACTCATGTATGATCTCTAACCTTGATTAGTTATTGTTTTACATCTGTGTAGCCTTTTCACAAACCATGATGACAATGCTGAATTAATCTGTTTGAGACCTACGATAATGTTTGTTGATTGTTTAAATAGAAACTTGCCATCTTGCAGATTTCCTTTGTGATCTGAGTATTTATCTCTTGGCTTGCATAAGTTGCACTGTTACCCCAGTAACATTGCACAGGAATTTATATAGAATCTGTCAATTTTGAATGTCCAAAGACTGCACATCACATCAGATTTTATATGTTGGTTGAATTTAGTCTTTTTATAGAAATTAGTTCTCCATCTGTTGTGGTCCATGTTGGGGTACTGGTTGCAAACATAGGGCTAGGAAAAAGGTTCGCCTTTAACAGGGTGAGGGTTGAGGCATCAAATTGAAGTGCAGAATCTCGGCTGGTAATTTTTGAATGATTATCTGATATGCATTAAGGATGGAGGAGTGGTACTGTTAATCAAGGATATCATTGCTGTAATTGTATAAATGACTTTTATTCAGGATGTGGAATTGTTTTGAATGGTGATGAAGAATGGTAGAGTAAATTATGAAAGTGAGGGGTCTACAGGCCTCCTCAGACCAGCCACAGTGTGACAAAACATACAAAAATATTAGCTGTTTATTAGAGGGATGACACAAATTATCAGTGATTTTAATCAAAACAGTAACTGGAGAAATTTAGTAGGTAATGGTCTATTGGATGATAGTTTATAGAATCTTTTCGAGAAAATTTATGGAGCAGTCTGCTCTTGAAACAACCAGAGGGCTGGTTCTTCTAGATATTGTGAAGTGTGATAAAAGATTACTTAATAGCCTCATCGTATAGCCATTTCTCAGTAGCAGTGACCATAATATGATTGAATTTTGTGTCTGGTTTTGAAAGGGTGAAGAGTTGAGCAAAGAGTATTATTTTAAACTTGAGTAAGGGCACCTCTGTGGACGTGAAAGCTGAAATAGCTGAAGTGAAGCCAGAGGGTAGAGTAAAAGGGCAGTAGTGGCAAGTGTTTAAGTGAACATCTTGGAATTTTCCTTTATAGTTGATATACTTGATATTCTAAGTTGTGGATGCACTATGTGGTTTATGAAATTTCAGGAAAGTATAAGTTGAAGACCCTTTATCAGAAATGCTCAGGGCCAGCTGTTTTCTGGAATTTGGAATTTTTCGGTTTTCAGAATGTGATGTTTAATGGTGAAATTTTTAAAAATCTTATCGGAGGAGCAGACTTCTAACTAAGAACTTGCTTGGCCAGACACTCCTCATATTGCTTCTGAGTGACACACATCGAGTGGGTGTCGACTTGGGTTAACTGTTTGCTCGCCTGCAGAAGGGCTTATGCCCGAAACATCGATTCTCCTGCTCCTCGGATGCAGCCTGGCCTGCTGTGTTTTTCCAGCACCACATTTTTCAACTCTGGTACTCCAGCATCTACAGTCCTCACTTTCTCCTGCTCGCCAAACAACCTTGTTAATGAGAAAAAAACTTCACAAACAAACTTCAGACTTCAGAGCTTTTCGGTTTTTGGATGTTCAGATAAAGGATCTTCTACCTGTATAAAACTTGAGGAAAAAAGTTTTAAATTGTGCTGAGCTTAGTAGTGGATCAGATGATTGGAGAGAATATAAAGAACAGCAGGTAATGATTAGAAAATTAACTGGAGAACAGAGTTACAGTGTATGGGGAAGCAACCAACAAATAAGAGGAGGCGTTGGCTTAGTAGTATTATCATGAGACTATTAATCCAGTGACCCAGGTATTGTCCTGAGCACCTGGTTTCAAGTACTGCCATAGCAGATGGTGGAATTTAAATTCATATATTAAAAAAAAAGAGAGATTTAAAAGTCTAATGATGACCATGAAACCATTTCCAGTTGTTGGATAAACCCATCTGGTTCATTCATTTTTAGGGAAGGATATCTGCTGACCTGGTCTACATGTGACTCCAGACTCTTAACAATGCGGTTTACTCTGAACTACCCTCTGCGCAATTAAAGATGGGCAATAAATAGTGGCTTGGTGAGCAATGGCCACTCCCTGTGAATGAATAAAGAAAATATGAAAAGGGATAGTGTTTCTACAGATATTGAGAAAAGAGAGCAGAACAAGTGTTGATCCTTGAGTGGGTGAGAGTGGAAGGTTTATTGATGCTCAAAGTCATTGGCAGGTGAAATGAAAGATTTTGCTTCTGTCCTCATGATAGAGCATACAAACACATTGCAATCAGAAGATAAAATGGTGGGAGGAACTTGAAATTAACCTCACAGGGTATGAGAAGATTGAAGCTGTGAGCTGACAAGTTCTTGGGTACTGATGAAGTTCATCTGAGGGTCTTGATGAGGTGACTTATGAGGTGGTGGAACTGTTGATAAACTTACATATATGCTAGATTTTGGAAAGGTTAGTTGGACTGGAATATAGACAACATAACTCCTCCATTTGAAAAGACAGTCAGAAGGCAGGAAGCTATAGACCCGTTACCTTGATGTTATCTTGGTGGAGGTGTCATCATGGAGATTATATCTAGGTATGTTGAAAAACTCAAAATTGCTCAGGAAGAGTTACTATGGATTTGTGAAAGCGAAATAATCTTTCAAAGAAATCCAATAAAATTTGTTAAAGAGTAGCATACACCATGGATAAAGAAGAGTCTCTAAATATACTGGACTTGGATTTCCAGAATGTATTTGACAAGGTGCCATTTCAAGAAGGACAGTGGAGAGTACTAGGAGCTCATGCTGTTGGGAGTAACATACCAGCATTGGTAGAAGATTGTTTGGATGATGGCAGCGAGTATGCATAAATCTTTGTTATTCTGATTGGTTAGATGTAATGAATAGCGTCCTGCCGGAGTGTATGCCAGACTTCAGCTTTTTTCAATTGACATCAATGACTAGGATGAGAGCAATAAAGGCATGATAGCTAAGTTTTCAGATGGCACCAAAATCGGTAAGATAGTACATTGTCGAACAGGCATTAGAATGTTGCAGATTGTGTATGGGCAAATACCTGGCACATGGACTATAATGTGGGAGAAGTGAAGTTTTTCATGTTGCAAGGAAGAATAATAAAAGTTTCCCTTAAATTACAAATTACTGCAGAATTTGGAGATATAGAAGGATTTAGGTGTTCTAGTCCATAATATTAGTAAGCAGGTGCAGCATGTATTTAAGAAGGCTAACGTGATGCTGTCCTTCATGTTAAGACCATAAGATATATGAGCAGAATTAGACCATTTGGCCCATTGAGTCTGCTCTCCCATTTGATCGTGGCTGATAAGTTTTTCAACCCCATTCTCCCTGTAACCCTTGATCTCCTTACAAATGAAGAACCTGTCTATCTCCGTCTTAAAGATACTCTGACTCCACTATCTTCTGTGGTAGAGAGTTTCACAGATTCAGCAGTCTCTTGCTGAAGAAACTAATCTTCATCTCAGTTCTCGAGGGTCATCCCTTCGTTTTGAGGCTGTGCCCTCAGGTCCTAGTCTCTCAGAAAACTGTAAGTTAAAATCAGATGTCCCCTCTTTCTAAACTCCATTGAGTACCGGTGTCGACTCTTCAACTGCTCATATGACAAGTCCTTCATTCTTGGGATCGTTTTTGTGAATTTCCTCTGGAAGCCCTCCAAGCCAGCTCAGGTGCTGGAGCTAAAACAGCATTTGATATTCCAAATACATCTGACCAGAACCTTATCCAGTTCAGTAGTACATCCCTGTTCTTGTATTCTAGCCATCTCAAAATAAATGCAAGCATTGCATTTGCCTTCTTAACTGTAAGCTGAACTTGCAAGCTAACCAAAGGAGAATGTTGAACCAGGATTCCTAAGTTCCTTTGTGCCTCAGATTTACAAAGTTTTTTTCCCCCATTATTAAAAAAATAGTCTGCGTCTCTGCTCTTCCGACCAGAGTTCATAGCCTCACAGCTTCCCACATTGTATTCCATCTGCTACCTTCATTGCTTAGAATTTTGAATTGAGGAGTTAGGATGTCATGTTGAAGTTGCTTGGGATGTTGGTGAGGCCTCTTCTGGAGTACTATGTCCAGTACGGGCCATCATCTTATAGTAAAGATATTATTAAATTGGACAGGGTTTAGAAACTATTTGCCAGGATGTTGCTGGTTTGAGTTACAAGGAGGTGCTGAATAGACTGGGACCTTTTTCCATTGAAGCATAGGAGGTTAATGGGTGACCTTTGGAGGTTTATAAAATCATGAGCGGTACAGATAAAGTTCAAGGTTTGTATAAAGATTTGTAGTTTGTGTGCTGGTTGTCGTACTTGTGGGTATGTTCGCCGAGCTGGGAAGTTGCTTTGCAGACTTTGGTCCCCTATCCAGGTGATGCCTTCAGTGCTTTGAAGCCGCCTGCGACGCGCTTATGTAACTGGAACAAATAGATCTCCCACAAATCCAACCCAAACTCTGCATCAGGTAAATGGATGACACTGTCTTTATTGTTAAGAGATCAGAAATTGAGAACACACTCCATATTATCAACACCACACTCACAAGGATCAGATTTCCAAGAGAGGAGAAACCAACAATCAACTCCCATTCCTGGATATGATGGTAGAAAGAACACAACAGTGAATGCACCACAAAAGTGTACAGGAAAGCCACACACTCTGACCAGGTTTTGAACTACAACAGCAACCACTCGAACACACAAGCTGCATTAGGACCCTGTTCAAAAGGGCTACAACACACTGCAGCTCTCCTGACCTATGAAAAGAAGAGGAGCACCTCTACAGAGTATTTGCCAAGAACAGATATCCCTGTAACTTCATCCACAGATGCCTAACAACTAATGATGCAGCAAGGACGTGTCATGGCCAACTCACCAGCCACGCTACCTTACATAAAAGTCTCTGAACTGACCGCCAGACTTCTCTGACCACTGGGATTCATGACAGCCCATAAACCGACAGCCACGTTCGGACAATAACTCACCCTATACCTATCACGTTCAAGACCAATGCAGTTTACAAGATTCCATGCAAAGACTGCATAAAACACTGCAGGACAAACAGGCAGACAACTAGCAATCCATATCCATGAACACCAACCAGCCACTAAATGCCACGACCACCTGTCCCTAGTAGCCTCACACACTGATGACTAAGGCCACAAATTCGACTGGGACAACACAACGACCATAGAACAAACCAAACAGGACAGCCAGATAACTTCTAGAAGCATAGCACTCCTCCACTGACTCTATCAACAAGCGCATTACCCTCAATCCAATATACCGGTCACTACAACAAACTACCGGAACCGGCAACCGGAATCAACAGGAACCGCGTCAAATAAGTTAGAGAAGACAGTACAGCAGCACTTCACAGGAGGCTCCAAAGCACTGAGGTAGGGAACAAAGCGTCTGCAAATCAACTTCAATTGGGCAGGTGTCTTTTCCTTAGGGTGGGGGAATTTCACTTGGGGGGCATTTTTTAAGGTGAGAGAAAACATTGTTTAAAAAAAGTTGCCCCTTATGTCTTTTTAAAATTGGTTTTGTTTGTGTGTGTGTGGAATGAGCGTCCAGAGGAAGTAGTGGATGTCGGTACAGTTGCAGTGTTCAAAAAGCATTTGGATAAATAGACCATAAGACATAGAAGCAGAAATTAGGCCATTCAGTCCTTTGAGTCTGTTCTGCCATTTAATCATAGTTGATAAGTTGCTCAATCGCATTCTCCTGCTTTCTCCCCGTAACTCTTAATCCCCTTCGCAATCAAGAACCCTATCTATCTCTGTCTTACATATACTGATTGATCTGGTATCCACAGCCTTCTGTGGCAGTGAATTCCATAGATTCACCACTCTCTGGCTGAATTGGTTTCTCCATATCTCTGTTCTAAAAGGTCTTCTCTTCACTCTAAATCTGTGCCCTCAGGGTCCTAGTTTCTCCTGCCAACAGAAATATCTTGCCAACATCTACTCTCTCCAGGCTCTTCAGTATTCTGTAAGTTTCAATTAGATCACCCCCGCTACCTCCCATCCTTCTAAACTCCATAGAGTATGAACCCAGAGTTCTCAAGCATTCCTCATGTTCAGCAGTTCATTCCTGGGACCATTCTCATGAACCTCCTCTGAACACGCTCTAGGGCCATTATATCCTTCCTGAGATATGGGGCCCAAAACTGCACACAATACTCCAAACATGATCTGACCAGAGCCTTTTGGAGCCACAGAAGTACATCGCTGCTTTTATTTTCAAATCCTCTCAAAGTAAATGTCATCATTGCATTTGCCTTCTTAACTACTGACTGAACCTGCAAGTTTACCTTCAGAGAATCCTGGACTCGAACTCCCAAGACTCTTTGCAATTCAGACTTCTGAATTTTCTCTCCACTTACAAAGTAATCCATGTCTCTCTTCTTCGTACCAAAGTGCATGACCTCACACTTTTTCCCGTTTTGTATTCCATCTGCCACTTCCTTGCCCACTCTATTAACCTATCCAAATCCTTCTGCAGCCTCCCTGCCTCTTCAGTGCTACTGGTCCCTCTACCTATCTTTGTATCATCTGCAAACGTAGCCAGAATTCCCTCAGTTCCATCATGTTTCCAGAACGACCTCAGTTATCCGAACATCAATTATCCGAGTTTTGGATAATCCGAACAAGATCGTTATCCAATGTCTGAACAATCAGTTATCCAAGCAAAATACTCCCTTTCTTCTTGTTTGGATAATCAAGGTTGTTCTTAAAGTGAAAAGTTGTGGTCCCAACGCTGAGCCACTTGTCACCAGCTGCCACCCTGAGAAGTACCTTTTTATTGTCACACTGTTTTCTGACAGACAGCCAGGCGTTTATCAGCAGCCTCCTGTGCAGCACCTTGTCAAAGGTCTCGTGAAGTCCGGGTAACTAACATTCTTTGGCTCTCTTTGGTCTAACAAGCAAGTTACTTCCTCAATGATTACTAGCAGATTTGTAAGGCTTGTACTCCCCTTGATGAAAACATGCTGAATCTGCCCTATTTTACCATACACTTCCAAGTATTCAGAAGTCTCATCTTTCACAACGGATTCCAAGATCTTACCTATGACCGAGGTTAGGCTAATTGGTCTGCAATTTTCCATCTTATCCCTTATTCCTTTTTTAAACAGGAGTCTCAAGTTAGTGATTTTCCAGTTCTCTGGGACTTTGCCTGATTCTAATGATGCCTGAAAGATTACCATTAATGCCTCCACTATCTCTTCATTTTATCTCCCTTAGAACTCTGGGTTGTGGTTCACCTGGCCCAGGTGATTTATCTTATCTTCAGGGCATTCAGTTTTTGAAGCATCTTCTCCTTGGTGATGGCAACTATATACTCAGTTGTGCCCCCTCACTCATCTCTCCTGCATCATTTTCCAAGGCCCAAAGTCCACCTTTGCCTCTCTTGCCCTTTGTTTATATCTAAAGGAGCTCTTACAGTCTTCCTTTATATTACTGGCGAGCTTACCATTATATTTAATGTTCTCCCTCCTTATTTCTTTTTTTGTTGCCATCTGGTCTTTGAAAACTTTCCAATCCTCTGATTTCCCACTGTCTTTCAACACATTATATGCTTTTCCTTTTGCTTTTATGCTATCCATGATTTCCGTAGTCAGCCATGGTTGCCTCAAGTTGCTCTCTGTTCAGCTCCTCTCCTGAAGTGTTTAGAGGTGTTGGTTCCTTTTCTTGAGATTCTTTCTTTATGCAACTGCAGTATACCAACTTTTGTGAACAGCCAAAATTTATTGATTAAGTACAAGTTTTTTGGAGGGACCCTTAACACTCTTTGCAGGGCTTGTGGAGCCGTGTCAAGAGACCTCTCTGAACAAAGGGACCAGTTTTTCCTTTATACACGATTTTACATCACAGTCAGTTATGCCCACAAGACAACCCTCAGCCATTTTCCCCCATAGTCATGTGCCACTCAAGTCACAATGTAATGTGGATCATTCCTTCATGGTAAGGTTTTGTGTAAATCATTCTTTTTAACAGCAGGGTGTGGGCAGAATTTTAACTGCAGTGTTCTTATTGATTCCAACTGCAAGACAGAGAAACATACCACCCTGCCCCCCTGGGGCATCTAATTTCTTTAAGGTCAGCAGAGCAAATTAATGTCTTAACATCTCAGAGCGATATGGGCCAAGTGTAGGCAGGTGGGACCAGCTTAGTTTAGGACTATGGTTGGCATGTATAGGTGGATTGAAGGGAAAGTTTCTGTGCTGTGCTGACTTCTTTGACCACTCTCCAAGCCTGTCCAAGTCCTTCAGCCTTCCTGCCTCCTCACCACTACTTGTCCCTCCATGTATTTTTGAGTCATCTGCAAACTTAGGAATTAGTTCCTTCATCAAGATCGCTAATGTATAATATGAATTGCATAAGTAAAGTAACGAGGAATTGAAATTAAAGAAAGGGAAATATGCTCCATTTATATGGGGCATTGGTGAAACAACCTTGAATACTGTGTAGTTGGTCCCCTTATTTAAGGAAGGATGTTAATGCATTGGAGGCAGTTCAGAGTAGGTTTACTAGATTGATACCTAGCGCAAATGAGTTGTCTTCTGACAAAATTTGCACTGACTGGGCTTGTTTTCACTGGATTTTAGACAATTGAGGGATGCCTTGAATCAAGTGTACAAAATGCTGCATGATCTTGAAAAGGTAGATGTGGAAAAGATGTTCTGTCTTGTGGCTGTTTGTAGAACATGGGGACTCAGTTTAAAAATTAGTTGTTGCCCCCTTAGGAAAGTGATAAAAATCTTTTTTTCCTCTTGATAGTTGTCCGACTTGGATATTCTCTGCTTTGGGTGGTGGAGGTGAGGTTATTGTGTATTTTCAAGGTAACGATAGATAGCTTCTTGAATAAGGGAATCCAAAGTTATCGGGAGTATGCGAGAATGTGGAATTGGAAATGCAAACTGATTAACCTTAATCTTATTGAATGATGGAGCAGGCTTGAAGGGCTGAGTGGCCTGCATCTGTCTCTTATATGTTTGATCAGATCTGAAAACATCTCTATTCTCCATAGCGTAAGGCAGTAGTTTAAAGTGCCTGTGCTGTAAAGACGATAATTGTTCCAAGTGTTGTTCTTCATGTCCTAAAACCACTCGACATTGTCTGATTTGATAACCAGGATCATCTAATCATACAGTTCAACTGACAGGAATGTTTCAATCTGAGAATGAATGTTCCTGCTGGATGAAAATAATATTGGTAAATATGAATTTGCCATTTGGTCCATTGAGGAATATTCATTTAATTGTCACAACTGTATTGATATTGCTGATTTTTGTTTTGCCCCTATCTTTTCATACTTTGAAATTTAATTTAAATTTGGACTTCGATCAAAAGGTCTAGGGATTTTTGCTAACTTTCTGACAGGCACTGTTGCCTTGTTTAGTATTGATAAGTGTGCTTTCTCTTCTTGATGCAGTGAATTGCCATGTTGACATCATGTTGTCTTTTTAAAAGGTAACTTTAAAAGATCAAGCACTTTCTTCACAACAATGTATGTTTCTTTTTGTTTAATCCAATAGTAGCTTGCCAAATAACCATTTTGGTTATTAAATTAAAAATTATCCTGGAAGATTGGGCCGGACTGTCTGTTTACAGCTTTGACTTGAGATCAGTGGTCAAGATGTTCCCTCCAAGCTGCACAGGGTACGCACAGTTCAACAAATGCCTTTAAGATATTATGTATGCAAAATAATTTCAAGGGCCTGTGCAGTTAAACAAATTGCCAGCATCCTCCAGAAATAATTAGGTGGTGTATCAGCTTGACTCAGTTGATAGCATCCTTACCTTGAATCAAGTTTTCAGTTTGATTATCACTCCAGAGCTCAGCCATGTGGTGCAGGCTAAAATTTAAATTGGAAATATACCACTTTGGGCCTTAATTTACAGTAAGATCCAATGTGGCTGTTGATCATGTGGTGGTATTTTTAAACAAAAGCACAAGCATGCCTTTCTGTCCAACGAGTTGTTTGTGCTGGTATTTCTGCTGCGCTGATGATGACTTGTCTCCCTTGCCTAATTCTTTTAATTCTATCAGGATTTAACTGGTCATTTTAATTTATTGTTTGTGGATCTTGGTGGTATGAAAATGTTTAAAAACATTCAGCACAAAATGTAAGTCATGAACCTGACAAGTAAATTGCATTATACATTTCAAAAACATGATAAATTTGTGCTTTTTAGCTTGATTTCTGGTACTGCGATCTAATACAGTCAGGTGTTTATGAAGTAACTATCAGAAATTCAAAAGTGTAACATCTGGAAAGATCGGTTTCTGGAACATATGAGGTAAAAGACTTTTTGTATGAATATAAATAAAACAAATCTGGAGATAATGTGCATGTCCAGATATTAACAGATATTAGCCAGTGAGCAGTTATAAAGCTTCTAAGTAAGCTATGGGGAAGCAAATAGAATGTGTCTCATTTTTAAGGTTCTGGCTTGACATGTACTAAAGGAAGTATTTAATGTAGAAATTTGGAAAATCTGAAAATCCATGTTATAGGATTTTGTAGAATGAAGTTGCTGACTTGTAATTGATTGAAACACTTAAACAATACCATAATAAGGATCTTGCTGCAAACTTGATTTGAAGACATTTAGATTCATCATAAACAAATGTGACTCAATTATCTAAATCTGCATTCTTTCCATTAATGCCCAAATCTTAATTTTATTGATTGTGGGTCCCGCTCTGTACCAATTTATGCAGTTTGGAATGAATGCTTGATTATTCTCAGGAAAATAATTTTCTTGAACTTGTAAACTTGCACAATCGTAGTTTTGTGTGTTCAAAATTTAGCGGACATGCAAAAATATGCCTTGACCTTGAAGAAATCTGATGTCCACATAGGCAAGCTGAACTTCAATTTTGAGAAGATTTGTAGCTCAGGTTGAGGTTCTGGATGGAGGTTTGCTCGCTGAGCTGGAAGGTTCATCTTCAGATGTTTTGTCACTCTATTAGGGTGACGAAACATCTGGAAATGAACCTTCCAGCTCAGCAAGCAAACCTACATCCTGAACTTCAATATTGGCCATTGCTGGTTTTTGATGAACAGTTTTGAGGTAAGTGTGTGTTGATGCTGTTCTGTTTTGTTTTCTCAACCTCTTGTGTAGTAGAATAATCTTTGGCTTGGTAACCGCTTTGGAGCTCCATTGACGGGCCTATAGGGCAAGATGGAGGATGAGTGGGAGAGTAGTTGATAAAAACAATAGGCAAGCCTGAAAATTGTCAGTACATTTTGCTCTGCTTGTCAAGAGTTGGCAACATCAATGTTGTGTAAAATCTGCAATGTACATGTGTATAAAATATAGATTTGCAGGGCTAACCACCACCTGTAGATTTGATACAATCTAACACTATTCAACTATTCAACTATTCAACTAATGGATGATGACTGACTCAGTCCAACAATCTACTGCAGTATTGTTGAGGTGGGGCAAGAGTGTTGTATTGCACTACAGTTCTGTATTCAGTTAACACTTCAGGTTGCTTAAAGTTCTCCTGGTTGAAGAAAGACTTATTGGCTGAAGGAGTTGATCTGCTAGTGGAGAATAAAAATACTGTCTCAGCAGTTGATCACACCACAATCATTGAAAGGATGGTCCAGAGCTGCTGGATATGGAACCTTAGCACTTCAAAAGTGAGTAATATTTTCGATTTGAACCTAATCCAGTCTTGAGCTGCTTTCGATGTATAAATGTGCACTGGGATCACTGGGTAGCAATTCAAATGTTGGAGCCTTCTCTTGTAGCATAGCACCAATGTGGTGTTGAGCAACAAAATTTGTGACTGTCTATAAAGCTGTTTGCTGATGTCAGTGGAAAAGTTGAGTGTAGAGCGAAATGGTGAGGTACAGTGGATTGCAAACAGAGGTGGTACTGGGGATAAAGACTTAGTCGTGAAGTGGGAGATGGCACGGGGCAGGGTGACACTAAGCACACAGACACACAAGATGGCCACTGAGCCATAAGTTGGCCACTTGACACACAACATGGCCACCAGACCACAATATGGAGAGAGACAGCAGAGCCAACACAGACACTGTCTGGGACCGCCAGAATGCTGGCACAATGCACTCACAACCAAGTTGATTAGTTGGAGGATGGAGGAGAGAATACACATGAGTAGCATATACTATGTACTGAAGTGTCTGAGTCCAGCCAAAACCTTTGATAGAAGTGCTAACAGTTTGTTATGGACTCAATATAAAGTGCTAATAGCAGGAGCTGCAGTAATAGTCCTTCTCAGGAAGAGCGAATAGCGCTCATTACTACAGCGCAGACATTGAAACCGGCAGTGTCTGCACTGAAACTGACAAAGACTGCAATGAAATTAACAAAGGCTGCGCTTGAAGTGACAGTGACTGCACTGAAATGATCAACTATTCTACAATGTTTACAATAAACAAACTGTTACAGAGACAAGAATCTTGTCACTGACCTAATAAAATTACAAAATGTATAAAAGTATCTTGATGTGCTCCGGGTTGAGAGAACACTTGCAGCTGACCACTGTGCTGTTAGTGTCTTTCTTTCCCCGGAGCTCTGGTGTTTCCTTGTCCAATAAGCTCTGTTGTTGAGCCCCGACTCTGACTCTGACTCTGAGGCTGGTGGTTTTTCTCAGCAGTAGCAGGAAACACTTGGGTCACTGTGCACACTAGGAAAGGTATTGTCAACTTCATTTGATGTTGTGCTATGGGGGTCAGGAAATTTACTGATGTGGAATGGATTGATAGCTCCTGTGAATTATTATAAGGTGATTTGTTGGTCTCATTTATTACTATTATAACACTGCCAAAGACAAAAGTGGGTTATGCTGAATTGCTGGGAGTAACAAGAATGTTTTGCTGCAAAGTTTCTGAAGAAGGACCATGAAATTTGGCATAAGATCTACTGATGATCATGACCAGAAAATGAATTTGTTTGCTGATTTGATGTGTTCTTGTTTGCAAAAAACCTTTATGGTAAACTTAATCGAAGAGGTTTCAAGAAATTGACTTATTGACATTACTGAGTTGTTGACATAATTTGGACTATAAAAATATCATTGAAGATGCTGTTTGTTTGGCTGATCATCCTGGCAAGAGCCCTCCAGTTATGCAGACAATATCAAAGTGAACAGCATTGTCAATGAAGAGGATTCAAATGATATACATGTGTGAAGAATTTGGATCAGTGGCTGACCAGTGCAGTTCATTGAGATAGAATACAATAATTACATGGGCTAGTACAGCCACCATGATGTATATATTAAATGAAGCATTCATTCAATGTATTATGGAAGACAATTTGGGGAATATTATGGATGATTCTCCAAATCTCATGTCACATTTCATGGACAGAAAAAGTAAACAATCCCAAAATTCAACTAGAATGGGGAAACATATGAAGCACCTTTATTTAAAACAATAAGAAAGTTACTGAAAATACCTGGCAGGTCTTCAGCATTAATGGCGAGATAGAGTTAATATTTGAGCATAATGAGCTTTCATCATGAGTTGTGATGAGCTGAAGCGAATTCCATTTGTTGGAAATTTTACTTTTCCAGCAGATTTTTTTGTGATGAGACTAAATTTTCAATAACTATTGTTTAGATTTCTGCTCTTTGAGAGTAGGAAATGTTGTTGTCCTTGAAATCTTAACTGAAGTTAGTTATATTCAACTACATAAACTTTTAATCGCAAATGAGATCATGCTTGGTTGTTTAATTATGATGAATGCAACAATGTCAGTAATCAAAATGTCGTTTTCCATTATTCTCCAGGTATCGTCAGTGTTTTGGGAGTCCTCTTCAGAGGAAAATCAATTGGTTAATGATATCAATAGTTAACAGAATCCAACTTTCTATTCGTCTTGTTTGTATTGTGCATTATTAAGTGTTATTTAATTCATTCATCATTGCAGAGATAGAGCTGGTTAATTGGATTCCCTGTACTGTTCTGTTCCATGATTCTGTGATACGTCTGCATTGATGTTAAGTAGAGGTGCAAAGTCAAGTGAGTTGTTTAAATAATTTGGAATTAGATCACAATCATAGAATCCCTACAGTGTGGAAACAGGCCATTAGGCCCAACAAGTCCACATTGACCCTCCAAACAGTAACCCACCCAGACCCATTCCCCACCCTTTTATTCTACATTTGCCCCTCACTAATGCACCTAACTTAGACATCCCTAAACACTATGGGCAATTGCACATGGACAATCCACCTTACCTGCATACCTTTGGATTGTGGGAGGAAACCCACGCAGACATGGAGAATGTGCAAGCTCCATGCAGATAGTTGCCTGAGATTGGAATCGAACCTGGGTCCCTGGCTCTGTGAGGCTGCAGTGCTAATTTGAATATGATCATGTAGTTTTGCTCATAGCTTGATTATAGTTACAGATTGTAATAATCAAATCGATTTACAATCTACCATGGCTGATGGAATATTTTTCTGTATGTGTTGGGAATTTAATTTCTGAAGCCTACTTGTATGACTGTTGTCAGAGTCATACAGCATGGAAACAGGCCCTTTTGCTGATCAGGTTTCCTAAACCTAACTCGTCTCATTATCCTGTGTTTGGTCCATATCCCTCTAATATCCTGTCCTAATATCTTTTAAATGTTGTAATATAGTTAACAGTACTGAATAATTTTTTTCTCTTCCTTGTCCCTGATACCAACCAGGCTTTTACTACTTAGTACAGTGGCACAAGTACTGATTTTATGTCCAATCAATTTTAGATGCTTAATAACAAGTCTGCAATTTTGATTTAGTAAAAAAAGTGAATACGGTATATCAGAAAGGTATACTCAGGACTCCAGATTTATAAGCCTGTTGATCTTGTAGCATTCTCTTTTATGCATAGTGCTGAAATATCAATAGTATTACACAATGTTAGACATGGTATTTTTGTGTGAAGGCAGAGTATTGTACTTTTAAAACCAGAAATGTAAAAAGTGATAAAGCATCAGTTCCTTGTTTCTGGAAGGGAGCTGTGCATACTGGAAAATGATTTGTAAAGATACTCTGGATCAAGTGACTGGTGCACCCGCAGTGTAACTGAAAGCACAGTAGAGGCTACCTTACTTGCTGTGGCATTGTTGTGACCATTTTGGTTAGTACATTTTTTTTAAGATAGTTATGCTGTGTAATGTAGAGTGCATTATTATATTGTTCAGATGTGTTTTGGGGTCCTTTTAAGACCACAAGGTCTAATTTTCTGTTTACTCTTGGGTTAAAAATTTTATTCTTCAAGCTTTTGGCTCGTGATACTGTGTGTAATTGGTTGGACTGGCCCATCATCAGAGGTTCTGGTAATTGCCAGTTTAGATATTTTCAAAAACAGACTTCACATGAGCATGAGAGTATATTGTACCTTGCGTTGTTAAATGCATCTGTGCATATGAACTTTGTGTCACTATTTCCAGTAGTCAGTATCTTGGGAGAATGGGTAGTTTGCCTTTTTTTGAAAAAGGAAGGAAAAAACTGATTTGGAAAATGAAAATTTACTTAGAAATGTTTACAAACTTCTCTGAACTGAGCAGTATATAGGTAGCTGTATTTCGCTTTGTAGCAACAGTGGCCATAAATATGCCATGCCAATTGGCAGCTAAACAGCTTGACTGTGCTCTGATCCAGACTTGCTTGCTGAGCAGTGTGTCAGGAGGTTTGTAAGTATTTTCAAAAATCTTTTATGGGATATGGGCACACTGGCTATGCCAACATTTATTGCCCATCCTTAGTTACCATTGTAAAAGGTGGCAGTGAGCTGCTGCTTGAACTGTTACAGCCCATATGGTGTGGGTTGACCCACAGTGCCCTTAGGGAGGGAATTCTAGGACTTTGTTCAAGAGATTGTGAAGGAATGGCAATTATATTTCCATGTGAGCATGTTGAATGGCTTAGAAGGAAACGTGAAGCTGGCGGTGTTCCCATATACCTGCTGCCTTTATCCTTCGAGGAGTTTTCAGTTAACACTCAAGTGCAAAATAATTTATTTAAATAGTTTGAGCTGGAATTAATTTAGACTTGCATTCCAGAGTTGACCCAACAATGTATGTGCTGCAGTCTCCTGTTGAAGTGCAAGCTGGAGGCTTACCGGCATGACGTTTTCCCCTTCTGGTTCAGTTTCATATCTGTCTCTGGCATGAATATTCTGGAACTGATTTGTCTGATCAACCAGACAAATCACCAGTGATCATTCAAAATTGTTTCAGATTCTGTCCCAGTGACATCCTTAATGGCACTGGCAGGTGTCTCGTTACGTGTATGCCACTTGTCAGTATGTTGGTCAACTGATCATTTTTGTGTTTATGCTACAGGCAGACAGGACAAATGTAACCGAATCTGTATGTCCAGGTGAGCAAATCAAATCTGGTGCTGTTTCCTGGGTTGTAAAAAACAGCATTTGACTGAATCCTTCAGTTTACTGTCTAATGGTTAGGGTTACAATTTCTTCATTTTCCCCAAGTATTAACAAGAAAGCCAAGTTTTGCAGCAGTGCATTCACTACAGCTGAATTCAATCCCTTATACAGCAATGAGCTTTGCAGTAGTTTAGCAATTGGAAGTTGTAGCATGCTGATGGAATAGATTTATTTTCTTAACATAACCTAGAAACTGGGAACAATTGTAATGTTCCAACATGCACTTCCAGGTAAGATCAGAAAGTGACTTTTGTTTTGGAATGCAGCAAAAGTTCAGGGAAGAAAGTCAATTTGATGCAATCTGTGTTGCTTGTGTTTTGCATGGTGACCTTGCACTTTCCTGTGAACTGGAGTCACAGGATCCTGTCTGTTTTGTGATCACTGATGGAAGCTGTGTGTGTGTGCGTGTTTGCTAATGCTCCAGGATTGTCGTCGCACCTGCATTCCTAATCTTCAGGACATTGCTTTGGGGCAAAACCAAAGAGATAATTACTGAAACACTTTAATGTTTATTAGTAGAAATGAAGAAGAAGTTGGGAAATGAAAATATGCTTGACTGTCATCAATCACCTCATTTGATGTGAGTGTCTCTTTATTTGGAGAATGCAGGCATTGTGAAACAAATGGATGCGTGGGGTGACCAGTTAAGGGGAACATCAGGTGAGTCAGTTAAAGGCGTGAGATCAATTACATCATGACCCCTTTAACATTACGTCTGCATCAACCTGGAGTCTACAGTTCTGTGCATAGACTTTATATTTTGTTTTTAGGAATATAGTAACATAAGAATATTGAGGAGAAAAATTAAATTGTGAACAGACCTTGCACTGAATTTCCTACAAATCAATGATTTCTCACCTTTTTCATTGAAGTTTATCCACATGTTCAGACAATAAATGGGATTGTATAAAGTAGTGCAGTAGGTACTTTTAAGACTGCAGTTGCCACTTTCCTCCAGGAATAAATTGATGGCAAGATTTAGTATCAAGATACCTTTGTCTGTACGTGCCCACATAACAATAGTGATCTATTCCAAGAATGTGCTAAGAGCAGACAGGTGGGACGAGCTTAGTTTGGGATTATGTTCAACATGGATTGGTTGGACCGAAGGGTCTGTTTCTGTGCTGTATGGCTATAAGTCTCCAAAACTAAGTGATCATGTATTTGGAAAATGCTGTCCAGGGATGTTTGCTGAACATTTGGAGTGCATCTTGTAGACTGGAAACATTGCTGCTACTGAGCATTGGTAGGGGAGAGATTTGCACCACATTTACAAACATACAGTCAAGTGGGCTGTTTTGTTCCGGACAATGTCAACTTTTTCTGGTGCTAGATTGGAGCTGCACCAATCCAGGCAAGTATATTCAGTTGCACTCCTGATTTATAAATGGTGGATAGATTTTGGGGAGTTAAGAGGTGAGTTAATTGCCACAGTATTCTGAACAATTCACCTGCTTGTAGCCATTGTATTTATACAGTGAGTCTCGTTCATTTTCTGGTCAGTGTTGGCAACATCCTGGGGATTAGTGGGGAATTCAGTGATGGCAATGTCATTTAATGTCAAGGACAGTGATTAGATCATGTCTTATTAGAGATACTCACGATCTGGCATTTCTGTGGAGTAAATGTTCACCACTTTCTTGCCCAAGCTTGGATATTGTCCAGGTCCTGTTGCTTTTGGACCTGGAATGGTTTCTACATTGCATGCCAATGATTGCATATTCACACTTCTGACCTTTTGATAGCGGGAAGATCATTGATAATGCACCTGAAGATTGTTGGGCCTTGGACATTACCATGAGGAACTCCAGTCCTGAAGCTGGGATGACTGACTTAGAACAAGTACAGTCACCTTTCTATGTACCAGGTATTACTCCAACTGTCAGAAGAATTCCCCCCCATTTCCCAATAATGTCACTTGCCGGCTTCTTGATGTCACACTTGGTCAAATGCAGCATTGATGGAAAGGGCTGTAAGTCCCCCCTCACCTCTGGAATGCAGTGCTTTTTTGTCTCTGTTTGAACCAAGTCCTGTAATGAGGTCAGGAGCTGAGTGGCCCTGGCAGAGCCACAACTGGGCATTACTGAACAGATTATTGCTGACCTGGTATTGTTTGATAGCAGTGGTGATGACATCTTTCATTACTTTACTGATGATCGATAATAGGCTGATTGGGTGGGAATTGACTGGGTTGGATTTCTGTTTTGCCCAGGCATGGCCTGCACAATCTTGCACATTTTTGGTTTGACACCAATGTGGTCGCAGTACTGAAGTGTAAGATGGCTAGGGTAGCAGCGATTTCCTAGAGCACAAATCTAAAAGACTGTTGCCAAAATTTTGATAGGAGCCAATAACCATTGCCTTGTCGCGTGCAATGAATCAAATTAGCTGAAGACTGGCATATTTGCTGGGGACCTCTGGAGAAGTCCAAGATGGATCATCCACTTTGCACTTCAGGATGGAGCTTGTTACAAATGTTTCAGCTGTACGTTTTGCACTGACATGCTGTGCTCTTCAAACATTGAAGATGGGAATGTTTGAGGAGCAGCCGTCTCCATTTGAATTGTTTGTTTGATCATCATCATTCACAATTGGATGTGACAGGACTGCAGAGCTTAGATTTGAACTGTTGTATGACCCCCACCCCCGGCCCTGTCCATCATTTGTTGCTTATGTTGTTCAGTACCCAAGCAGTCCTGATTTGTAACTTCACCATGTTGACACTTCGTTTCGAGTGATGCCTGGTGCTGCTCCTGGTATGCCCTTTGGTACTCTGAGAACATGTTGCATTGATGGTTCAACTCAGTTAAAGATGAACCTCTCATTCATTTGGAAAGCAATAGTTTTCAGCTGCATTGAATGTATTTCTCTAACATGTTTTAACAGGAGGTAAATTGAATTATTGTTCTTTTTAAGTGCATTATTTTGTCTTTTTTAAATTTGAAAACAGTTACCATGTATACTCGTGTAAAAGTCAATCTCATGCAAAAGTTGACCCCTTAGTTTTGGCTAAAAAATTATGCATTTTCCATCAATCTTGTGTAAAAGTCTACCCTATATTACATTATAAACCTCTTACAAAGGAAACTGCATGTTCCCATTAACCCACTTAAACAAAATCTCGTTCGTTCATTCATTCATTCATACCGATAACTCTATTCATTGCTCTTTCTTTACTATATTGTGTCTCTGTTCATTCAGTCGTTCATTCATGCATTCATAACTGTACTTAGCCCACTTGGTTTACTACAGCACGTTTTGATTCATTCATTTATTCATTCATTCAGACTGGTACTAAGTCTATTGGTACTTAACGCAGTTCACTATACATTCAAAAGTTAATATTGTTAATAAGTTAATCATTTTAATTGTGCCATTACATCTGAATAAAAGTGAGATATATTAGCTGCATATATCTTTAATACTTTAACAAATTTGTCAATGTTGTTGAGGTTTATTACACACAAGAGTAAATGAAAGGGAAATGGAAGAAATTTGGCTGGAAAGTCCAACACGCTTACACAATCAGAATTTAATAAATGTTTCATTTTAAGTGTGCCATTATGCAAGGCCACGACGATGTTGAACAATGTGATTTTACAGGATTTCAATTAATCTTTTGACTTTAAATTTTCGTGCTGGTATGTATAAATAAAAATTACTACCAGTAATTCATTCTTATTTCTCATGCTTTTATCCAGTAATTACCTTTACCACAATTTATTGGGTTTTCTTTACTCAGGATTAGTTGAGTATTCAAATCGACTTCTGCGAATAATATGATATTTTGAACTGCAGCATGAATTTCAGCCCCTCAAAACTAGTGCCCGCGTAATAGTTGGCCCTATAAATTGAACCTTGAAAAATGCTAAACAATTTTACCTTTAATGATTCAAAACATGACAAGCCTCCAGTTAGTGTAATAGATTTTTAATAACATTATAAACATGAAATGAAGTGACACCAGTAGCAACATGTATTTGTGTGGCATATGAATGTAATATCATATCTCAAGGTGCTTCACAGAAGCTTTGTGATGCAAGATTTGATGCTATGCCACATGAGGAGACATTAGATCAATATAAAAAAGTTTGATTAAAGAGGTAGGTGTTTATGGAGTGTCTTCAAAAGAAGAAAATGAGGAAAAGAGATGTTTAGTGGAAATTTCAGAGCTTGGGGATGAAGCAAGGCAGCTGAAGGCATAGTTGCCAAAATTAAAAAAAAATGTGATTCAGATAAAATTATGGGTGTGCAAGAAACCTGAAATTTCGGATCAATGATGTCTGGGAGGGTTAAGAAGTCTGGAGTAAATTTTAGAGATGGGGACAGGCATGGAAGAGTTTGGAAAAAGAATAAAAATTTTAAAATGCTCCTCAAATGTAGTTCAGTAAATGCTGTGTTACGTGAACAAGACTTGACATGAGGTAGAACACGGGCAGCAGAGGTTTGGTTGACCTCAAACTTATGAAAGGTAAAAAGTGGAGACAGACCAGGATGGTGCAGATGTAGAAGCATAAATAAGGACTTCAACCAATGAACTGAGTCTCGCTGTTAGGCAGTATTATGGAAATAGTGGCATTCCTGATGGCACGAGTATGTGGTTGTCAGCTTATCTTAGAGTTTAGCAGAACAGAAGGGTTGCAGTATGACTGACGTAGTATCATACTTTTAGCAGGGAGAGGGATGAAGCTGGCAGGTAGAGAATCAAGTTTCAGTCGAGCAACGATCTTCCTAAAACATCTGGGATTAAGAGTCTAATGATCATGATGATACTGTTGACAGTTGTTGCCAAAAGCCCTCTGGTTCACTATGTCCTTTAGGGAAGAAAATCTGACATCTTTCCTTGCTCTAGCCTACGTGTAACTCCAGACTCTCAGCAATATTGTTGACTCTCAACTGCCAACTCGGCAGTTGGGGATGGGTAATAAATATTGGCCTGGCCGGTGATGCCCAAGTTCCATGGATGAAAAAAAGACTTGATGGAAGAAAATCTTTGCTCGTCCAGTACGGAGTTGGTTAAGCAATTTCTCCTCCATCTCCATAGTCATGAGAAAGTTGGTGAGTGTACATTTTCAAGTTACTACAATGCTGAAGGCAGAAACCTGTATAAAGTTTACACTTTTTTCACGTTTTCATTGAAAATAGGTGCATACTGAACAAAAGAACAAATCCAGTATTTGGTGAAGTTCTGTTTTTATTTTGTGGGTAATGTAAGTGATGTACTGTTTCTTTTGGAGCTGCAGATTAATATAGTTAATGTATCAAGATTCTCTGTGCTTTGTCTTGGCTAGAGATTTTGAAGGACCCTAACTCTAGAAAAGATCTGTGTCACCTGTAGTCAATTGGTTGCAGAAAGGATTTTCAACTAAATAATTAGAGCATTTTTCCCTTGATTCCATTTGTTTAATTGGTGGAATTTGCAACTTTGATTTTTGTTTGGTAGGTTTGTTGCTCTCCTGCTTTTGTGTTGATTGTACCTCTGTGACTGCCTTGCTGATTTGGCACTGGTTCAGAATCAAATATAGGACCTTCCTGCCCTGTGTGTCCTGTTTATTCACTGGAGTTGCTCAAAGATGGGGATGTGGCTTGTGGAATAAATTTTCTTAAACGTGTGTTTTATGTTACTGAATCAGAAATCCTCATCTATGTATGTGAATATAACAACCAGGAATAGGAGTAGTCAGTTCAGTCATAGAGATGTACAGCACAGAAACAGACCCAGTGGTCCAACTCGTCCATGCCGACCAGATATCCTAACTAATCTCGTCCCATTCGCCAACACTTGGCCCATATCTCTTTGAACCCTTGCTATTCATATACCAATCCAGATGCTTTTTAAATGTTGTAATTGTACCAGTGTTCACCACTTTCTCTGCCAGCTCATTCCATACACTCTGCATGAAAAAGTTGCCCCTTAGGTCCCTTTCTAAATTTTTCCCCTTTCACCCTAAAACCTATGCCCTCTTGTTCTGGACTCTTCCACTCCATGGAAAAGACTTTGTCTGTCGACCCTATCCATGTCCTTCATGATTCTATAAACCTGTATAAGGTCACCCCTCAGTCTTTAACACTCCAGGGAAAATAGCTCCAGACTATTCAACCTCTCCTCGTAGCTCAAATTGTCCAATCCTGGCAACATTCTTGTAAATCTTTTCTGAACCTAAGTTTCACGACATCCTTCTGATAGGAGAGAAACGAGAATTGCACGCAATATTCCAAAAGTATCCTATATATCCGCAACATGATCTCCCAACTCCTGTATTCAATGCTCTGACCAACAAAGGAAAGCATACCAAACGCCGCCATCACTATCCTGTCTACTTGCGACTCAGTGTGGCGGTACTGTGCCTTTAAGAGGGATTTGTTCTGTGCTTTTTCTGTTGCAGAGAGATGTTGCCAATGGTGATGGAATCTCTACTTAAGAAGCTGTAGGTAAACAGCTTTGAGTGGCCAGAGTATTTTTTTTACAAAAGGAGCATGGGTGGAGAGAGCTCAGTTGGGGTTTAAAGCTTATAGATACAGCTGTCTTGCTCTTCCGCAGCACAAAGCTTGAGTTCTCTCTCTGTTGCTGGATAGTTTATTTCTGCGTTCCTTTCTCCTTGACTGGAGGAGACAGTAAGTGAGATATATTTGTTTTGCTGGATGCACCTTGGACAAGAGTGTGTTTATGGGATGCTGCTATTTTGGGATAGTTGATGAATAGGAATTATTGAAATACTTAACTATTGAAATACTTAGTATTTTATTAAGTTTTTTTTGTTTGCAATTTAAATGTGTGGTAAGAATGAAGTCTGATTTGCTTAAAGCTTAGTAGTGTACCAATTGAATCACATATGGAACATAGCACCTTACACTTGCCTAGAAATAAAATAAAAGTTAGGGTCAAGGCTATCTCCTCGATATATTTTGAGAGGGTTGCACTGGTTCACGACATGACTCTCACTGGTGCACTACAACAGGCCTGAGACAGAAATGTTGGGCAGGGAACACGGTATGTTGAGCTGCCAGGCACTGGAGCTCAGTCATTTTTTGACAGAGCAGATGTTCTGTAAAGTGGTCACCCAGTTCTGTGGTTTGTCTCCTGAGTGTAGAGGAGCCTACATTGTGAGCAGTGAATACAGTACACTAGATTGAGTGAAATGCAGGTTGGTCAGGGCATTGCTAGTGGGGATGCAGTAGTTTTTGACGATCTCCGAGACCCCTTTTTCCTTTTTAATTTAAAAATGTACAAAGTATACACAAAATCATTTTGCCTGAGTGTTAAAGCATGCAGCTTCTAACACATGCAAATGTCAGCTTGTCTGATGATCTTAAATTGCTTTCTGGTAGTAACTTAGCACAGCCTGGATTATCTAATAAATGTTTTCTGATAGCAGTATTACCTTGAAGCACGGGCTGATTGAATATGAGTGGCATGCTGCCAGCTACAAATAGTCGTATTGTTTGGTCTGCCAGTAATTGGCATATAGGCTCTACGTAACTGGCAATACACCAGCACAGGAATTTGTATGCTGCATTACTCGTTTGAAGCAAGGCAAAGCATCTTTTTGGCTTGATGGCAGTATCTTTTTAGTGGAGAAAACAGCTCCAGTCTTTCCTGCAAAGTAGTTAATGGTCAACTAACTTCACCTGTTCAAATCTTTGCGATTCCATCCCCTTCAACAGAAATCTGAAGTAGACTGGGCTTTGCTTTTCTCCCCCTACTCTGAGTCTTCATACAAGTAATTTTCTTGTCTGACTTCCAATGAATGCAAGGCGAAAAGCTTCAATTACTAACTTTTAACAACATTTTAAAAATGTTGGCTGGGAACTGTCCTTTCTGCAGGCTTTTCAGACTGTGGTCTGCTTTTATGTATTTATTGCTTAATGTTTCGCCTCTTCTCGCTTGCAGAGAAATAATATCTTTTTGTTTGGGTGCTCGGTAGGTTGATTCAAAATTAATATGTTTACAAATATATGTATTTCAGTAGAGACTGCTAATGTGTCTAAATCTCAGGCAAATGCAAATTACAACTGAGAGAGTTGGGACTCGAAACTAGAAGGGGAAAAATTTATTCTCTTTTTTTTAAAAAAATTCATTCACAGCACATGAATACTGCAGGGCAGACCAATACTAATTGTCCGCTCTGATTTGCCCAGAGGGTGGTTCAAAAGTCAGCCATAATGTTGTGGCTCTGGAGTCACATGTAGGCCAGACCCATACAGACAGCAGATTTCCTTCCCATTAAGTGAACCTTAGTATAGAGCCATTCCACAAATGGGAAAGTAGATTCTTGCCAGTAACTGATGTTGGTTCCTCTGTCCTGTTGCTCCAATGTAGTGTTTTTTGAAGTACTAAAAAGTACTTTTTTGCTTGTTTGTCCGTTATTCAAAGAATGATAAGTGTTTAAATATTGTAACAAACAAAATGATTACAGTTCATCCTACTCCTGTCACAGGTGCTTGTCTGTGTGGAGTTTGCACATTCTCCCAGTGCTCTGGTTTCCTCCCATAGTGCAAAGATGTGAATGTTAGATAAATTGGCCATGCTAAATTGACCATAGTGCTCAGGAATGTAAAGGTTAGATGCATTAGTCACTGGTAAATGTAAGATAATAGGAGAGGGGAATGGGAGTGGGTAGGTTACTCTTCAGAGGGGTTGGTGTGGACCTTTTGGGCCAAAGGGCCGGTTTCCACACTGTAGGTATTCTATGATAATCCCAACCGAAAAGAAAGGTGGAGGCTTTCACAAAGGAATCTCAAAGAAAAGGCTTTGTGATTCCTTTGCATTTTCAGGCAAAAGAAACTAAGCACTAAATTCTTTGACAGATGGTGGTTGTATTATAGATACTGAATCAGTGTCTTTCTGCCTGCTTTACTTTTGAGATTCTAGGATTGAATTCAAGTTGTATCTTTTCAAATGTACCCTCCAAATTGGATTTCAGTGGACTTCGATTTGAATTAATTTATTTTCTGATTTTATATGCAATTAAGTTTACTGCACTCAAATGCTGAAAGTGGAGCTTCGAGGAGAGATTTGTTTTTATTTTTTATAAAACCCATTGTGATATAAAATACTAATAAAAATACATTGATTCCTTGAATATGCACAGGATGATGGATTTAATTTTTCAGTTATGAAAGATCTATGAACTGGGAGACTAACTTGGCTGTTTCATTGTACCAGCACAAAATCCCTATTATCAAATGAGCTTGAAGAAATAATTGCATTTTTTTTGAACTGTTAAAGTGGCTTAACAGAAAAGCACCCTGTAATAGGAGGTGAATATTGCTGAATTCTTAATCCATTACTAACTGAGCAAAATATATATTGAACTTTGTTTTTTAAGAAGAAATATTGATGTCCCATGTCTTGCTTGATACCTGTAACACAGGATTTTAAAAACCATTTTTGGTACTTATTTTAGGTTGAATGAAGTATTTAGTATAACTGGTAACAGTTCCTTATTTTTGGTGAACTAACTGAATTTTTAACCAGTGCTTTCTACACCTGCTTTTATACATGATAATTCATTACTGAAAATTGGTGCCATTTTGCTTGACCAAGTGCTTGGTGCTTCAAGGATGATTGTCAGTTTGGGCATATTCATTCAATTGTTATAGATCACTTCAGACTTTGTTACTGAGGAACATGACGTTACCATAACAGTTGTGATCTGTTGAAAACAAATGATGCCTGAGGAAGCTGCTGAATCTTTCAGACTCTCTTTCAAAATTATTCTGATTTGAATTTAAGCAGTTACAATTTTCCCATAAAAATAGGCATTCCAATTAAATGGATTTGTAACTTTTATTCAGAATTTTTTTTCGGATATATCTTTTTGCTGTTAATTTTTTTTGTGACATAGTTTTTAACAAAATTTGGTTGTGGCTAGGCTTTAACAAACTATAAATGTAACAAAAAAAAGTAGTTACCATGTTTAAATTGCTTCTCTTTGAACGTGTGAAGCAGATGACTTTCTCCCCCTTGAACTATATGATTTTTGCAGGGAGTATTTACTTGATTTTGAAATTCTATTTGGATGTGCTTTTGGACATTCTCTAACAAGGAAAGATCCGACATCAATGTTGTTTTCACCATGCTAGGGAAGATAATGCTGAGCCTGCAGCCGTAGGTGAACTGCTGATTGAAAACGTCTTGGTCTAAAACAATTATGGAAATTGCTGACAATTTTTAGAAAAGAACCAAAAAATAGATCCTAAACTTTGAATGAAAATATATATCTGCAGTTCTGGAGGGATCAGCTGTACCAAAATATTTCCAGGGAATATTGATATTGAGCAAAATGAACTTTGAGTTATTTGTCCTTGATTTTCTGTGCTGTTGCCTTGTTCATAAATTATTTCAGTAATGCTGGCACCAATACTTAAAATGCAATAAATTGAAGCAGTAGCCAAAATTGAATTGCTTAATAAATTTCTCTGCAGTATTTCTGATTACTGTAGTTCACAAAGTCCATTTATACATGAAATTCACGTTTAATAGTGCAGTGACTTTGGTTGCATTCTCTACTCCTGAGCCAAGTGATTCTGGATTCAAGACCGACTCGAGTCCTTGGGCACAAAAAATGTCCCTGACACTAGAGTACGTGACTGTGGAGTGCTGCTAACCTGACATTGCCACCTTTTGATGAGGTGCTAATTTGAGCCTTTGACTGCCCTCTTGGATGAAGAGAAAAAATCCCAGGGCTTTATTCCTCCGAGCAAAATATTCTTGGTGTTCTGGCCAATACTCATTCCTCAAGCAACATGTCAAAAGTGAAAATTATGGACGTCATCAATTTTTTAATGTGCTTGCTGTTTTAAATTTGGCTGCTGTGTTTTCTGCATTACGATAGTAACTATACTTAAAAAGTACTTGAATGGCTGTGATCAGCTTGACACATCCAGAAACAACAACAAATTTTGTAAACAATTTTTTTTCCCTTTTAGATGTGCTTTGGGCTGGCTTATTTCCTGGGCATTAACTTGGGTGTATTTTAGAAATATCTGCTAATTATTAGTTGACGAATTAAATCCCTTCCAATGCATATTGTTATTGCAGGCCTTCACTCAGTCAACTATATATATATTTTTTTCTTTATTCCTTCCCTTGGAAAGTAGTATTCTGGTGGCAATCGTCATTTGAAGTCCAATGCATTTAGAGTTCAGGATGGGCAGTATCTTCTGCATTTGCTATGACTCGAACAACTAAATAATTATTTTCAATAATGCTGCCAAATAACTAAATTTCAGCTTTCTGATGTTTGTGCATGGTGTTATACCATCTGTTCCACTTCCTATTTGTCTTCCTTTTTTTCCTTCTCGATGCATTGTTGAAGCCATTTTTAGAACACTGCATTCAATTCCCAGCTATGGGAAAGATGTTAAATTTTAAAGGGTTGAGAAAAGATTTACAAAGATGTTGTTGGTATTGCATGGGAGCGGCTATTTGCCTCGGACTATTTTCCCTAGAGCGTAGGAGGCTGAGGAAGGACCTCAGAGGTTTATAAAATTGTGAGGGGAGTAGATAAGGTGGGGAATCCAAAACTACAGGGTCCAGGTTTAAGGTGAGAATGGAAAGATTTAAAAAGAATCTGAGGGGCAAACTTTTCACAGAAGGTGGTCCATGTATGGCATGAGCTGCCAGAGGAAGTGGTGGAGGTTGGTACAATTCAAACATTTAAAAGGCATCTGGATAAGTATATAAATAGGAAGGGTTGAGAGGGATAATGGCCAAATGGCTCTAGATCCGTTTAAGATACCTGGTTGGTGAGGAGTGTTGGATCAAAGGGCCTGTTTGCATGTTGTGTAACTGTTAGATTTTCCTTTTTTACCTAGATCATCCTTTCCAAATACTCGCACTACTGAAGACTCAACAGTACTTCATATTGTTCATTGAGTTTGTAGATTTTAATAGTTGGGCATAGCCCTAATATTTGCATAAGGTGCAATAAAGGTGGACATCGTGGTCAAGAGGTTTGATGTATTACCCTTAAGGCAACATGAATTTATGTTTACCTTGCTGGTTTTGAGGAGGGGTGAGGTGGTTACAGGCACCTGAAAACAGCTGTCCCTTTTGAGCTTGTAACATCTGGCATGGTTATAGCTACTGTACACCTATCACTCCAATTGTTTTCCCTTCTGCCAGTGCAATCATCTGATGACTTTGGAGACCAAAAAGCCACAAAAAGAGACCTTTTGTCTAAATTAACAAAAACCTCTGGGAATTTCCATTGACCATCAGTACGAACTACTTGTTTCAAATGCAAGTCCCGTGAGACACTCCGGGTAACATCATTGAACCATTCTATAGTTCTTTTTTAAGTCACTCAGGAAATTGGTCCAGCTACTGTGTAAATGCTTCGAATGAATCCACTCTTCTGGGACATTGTTTTTACCGTGACTGCAGATGCTGGAAACCAGATTCTGGATGAGAGTGGTGCTGGAGAAGCACAACAGTTCAGGCAGAATCCGAGGAGCAGGAAAATCGACGTTTCGGGAAAAAGTCCTGATGAAGGGCTTTTGCCCGAAACGTCGATTTTCCTGCTCCTCGGATGCTGCCTGAACTGCTGTGCTTTTCCAGCACCACTCTAATCCAGAATATTGTGGGACATGGCAATGTGATGAAAGGTGTATGATATATATGTATTTCGATTTCAGAATAGAGGCAGATGGATATGAGTTGCTTTTGTGAAGTTTTGTTTTAATAATTTCAATTCCAAGAAAACCTGTGATTGCAGTTGAGTGACTGGGATAGCCCCTGTAGTGGGAATGAATAAAATGGTTGCACTGTTGGGTGTTTGACTGACAGAGGAAATAAATTTAAGACACTTAATCCAGTTTTGACTTCAGAACAGTAGGTTTAGGTATTTAGTTCAGAAGATTGAAATAAGAGTTGTAACATTGGACCATTCCTGACCAAAAGCTCTAATCCATCCAATCCTCTGAGATTGTGGACGATAAGATAATGTTAATTGTTTATTCGCAAACTTAATTTTTTTTTGTACACTGTGACTTCATGGTTTCAAGTTAAATTTCTTTGAGTAATCCAGATCTCATTTTTAAAAAAAAACTAACTTTACCATTATCTTTCTCACCAGAATTTACCTCAAAGGCAGGAAATCTTGTTCAGATTACCCCAATGTTAAATACTGATTCCTACTCCGAGTATTATACACTGTTAATCCTGGCTTGTGGTTCTTTGAAAGATGTCTCAATTAAAGGCTTAGGTTTAATTGATGTTTGCAGTTTTCCCACTGCCTGACACATCTGGCAAGATGCGACCATGTCTTTGTGAAATCCTGGGCAATAATTTTATTTTGCATTTTAGCTTCCGTTCTTTTTAATATCTAACTGATTTGTCATTGGAAGTTTATGAGCCACTTGTAAACAGTGCTATAGAACTATCATGTGAGAGGTTGCGCATCAGCTAGTATTTGATGTGGATTCCATTTCTTTATTAACACTTTGTCTTTCAAATAATAACACTTAGGCATTGTTTAGGGTGTAGGTTTGCTCGCTGAGCTGGAGGTTTGATATCCAGACGTTTCATCCAGGCTAGGTAACATCATCAGTGGCGACCTCCAAGTGAAGCGAAGCTGTTGTCTCCTGCTTTCTATTTATGTTTGTCCTGGATGGGGTTTGTGGTGATGTAATTTCCTGTTCTTTTTCTGCACCAGCAACCATCCCAACACAAACAGACAAAGCTGTATCAGAACACTTCCAACGAGCCACCACACACTGCAGCACATACAAACTTCGGAAAACAGAGGAGAACCACCTATACAATGTATTCAAGAAGAACAGATACTCAAAAAATACAGTCCGCAGATTCCTCAGGAACAAACCACGACAAGCAGACCTAACACAGCCAGAAACCCTAACAACCTTACCATACATCAAAGAAGTTTGAGAAATGACAGCCAGACTAGTAAGACCCCTCAGAATCCTAGTAGCACACAAACCCACCAACACTCTCAAACAAAAGCTAACAAACTTAAAAGACTCAGTACAACCCATAGACAAAACCAACGTCATTTACAAAATTCCATGAAACGACTGCCACAAACACTATGTAGGACAAACAGGAAGAAAATTAGCCACCAGGATACACAAACACCAGCTAGCCACAAAAAGACACGACCCTCTCTCCCTCGTAGCCCGACACATGGATGAAAAAAACCACCATTTTGACTGGGACAACACATCTATCCTGGGGCAGGCTAAGCAAAGACATGCCAGAGAATTCCTAGAGGCCTGACACTCCAACCACAACGTCATAAACAAACACAACAGATCTAGATACCATCTATCACCCCCTCAGAAAACGAACAGGAAATTACATCACCACAAACCCCAGGAACACCATCCAGGACAAACATATAAATAGAAAGCAGGAGACAACAGCTTCGCCTCACTTGGAGGTCGCCACTGATGATGTTACCTAGCCAGGTAATGAAACGTCTGGATATCAAACCTACAGCTCAGTGAGCAAACCTACACCCTAAACCTGAACCTGAGCTACAAATCTTCACAAACTTAGGCATTGTTCTGATCAAGTTCTCTGTAGGTTGCTTGCTATTACACACTCAAATCTGAATCAGTTGCAGCCCATCTGAAGAAGATGCGCTAAATGTGTCTGCCTCATTCTCTTGTTTCTTCCATCCTTTTTGCATAAGATGTAATAAAATATTGTCTGACAATTGAATTTCCCAGTTATTTCCCTTTTTATGTAGTTTCCTCCTCTTGCTGTCTAATTTGTGGGCCTGAGATCTGGTCACTACACAGCCAGGAAACAGTCCAGAGTATTTCTCCTGTAGCATCCCAATTAGTTTAATTTCTCTTGGGTTGTTCTGTTACCTTGTGAAGCCAATATTTGTAAACCAGCCAGTTCATTCCCCAAGATGAAATGAGTTCCTTTTATTGGAAGTTGTCGCACTACACTGATTACAACTTCTCCATTGACTAAGTCACTTTTTGATCCCGTTCTGTGAAATGGGACTCATTTGTAACCTCCAGGTATAATTCCGATTAATATTTTCTCCTTCATTAATCCCTCTGGAAGATTCTCCGCACATTCAATGTGTGTCTTAATTGGTCTCCCTTCTCGGAGTATAAAGAAATACCTTGTATTTAAGAATAAATTATTCAGTGTCTCTAGCTGTCTGATTTTTTTGTTTTGTTTATCAACAGTCAAAGAAGAATTTTCTTGAGTTCTGACTCCTCTCTTCCTTCCCAGTAGATTTTTAAGGAACTGTGTTCTTTTTGTGCTATGGTTACAGTTTTGACATCTATTTCCGTCTGAGTCCCTTTTTCTCAGTTGATTTTTCAGGCATCCCTATAGTTGCAATTGGTCATCCATTCAGCTTCGGCAATTACTTTGTAAGACTAATATCTAAAGTTAAGTGACATTTTACCTTTGTAACATCACTTTTTGGTTCAGGTCTTGCTTATTATTTTGGCATCTCTTTGTTTCTTTAAAGGGTAATACCTTCTCCATCCATAGGTAGGAGACAGAGGGTGATGGTAGAGGGTTGCTTTTCAGACTCTAGGTCTGTGACCAGTGGTGTGCCGCAAGGATCAGTGCTGGGTCCACTGCTTTTCATTATTTTATGTTAGTGATTTGGATGTGAACATATGAGGTAGAGTTAATATGTTTGTAGGTGATACCAAAATTGATAGTGCAGTGGACAATGAAGGAGGTTACTTCAGAGTATAACTTGGTCTTGATCAAATGGGCCAAAGAGTGAAGGATGGAGTTTAATTTGGATAAATGTGAGGTGTTGCATTTTGGTAGTGCAAACCAGGGCAGGACTTATATAGTTGATGGTTGAGCCATGGGGATTGTTACTGAACAAAGAGATCGAAGGTGCATAGTTCCCTTGGAAGGGGAGTTGTAGATAGTCAGGGTGGTGAAGGTGGTGTTTGGCCACTTGCCTTCATTGTTCAGAGCATTGAATATTACGTTTAAGATAACTGGAGAAATACTTAAAAATGATCTGAGGGGGAGCTTTTTCACGCAGAGAGGTGCATATTTGGAACTAGCTGCCCGAGGAAGTGTAGGAGGTGAGTGCAATTACAACACTTTTTTAAAAGATATTCAGATGGGTATTGAATAGGAGGGATTTAGAGGGATATGGGCCAAATGCTGGGGAAAGGAACTAGGTCAGTTTGGAATGTCTGGTTGGTATAGGTGAGTTGGACCAAAGGGTCTGTTTCCCTGCTGTATGACTCTATGACTGGCAAATGCTGATGGTAAATTAGCTATTTTATGGAGATGTGAAGTGGTTTAGTTTGGAAATGATAAAATGATTTTATTATAAAAAGGCATTAAACCTGTTAAGTTTGAACCTCAAAGTCTTGGGTATACTTGTACGAGGGATGAATGGGAAGTGGAGATTGTGCTGCTGGAAAAGCACAACAGGTCAGACAGCATCCGAGGAACAGGAGAATCATGTTACGGGCATAAATCCTTCAGCAGGATTTCCGATGAAGGACTTATGTCCGAAATGTTGATTCGCCTGCTCCTCTGATGCTGCCTGATGTGCTGTGCTTTTCCAGCAACCCATTCTCGACTCTGAGCGTCAGCATCTGCAGTTCTCACTTTCTCCAAGTATGGGGAGTGACCAGGAAAGTAGAAAGATGGCTGAGTTGAATTAGCAGAAACAGGCTTGGTGGTTGTATGGTTTACTGTTCTTCAGTTATGATGATCTCCAGAAAGTTTCCTCAGGCTTTAGCAATTTTGTTTATTGCAATGAGGGCACCACCATCAAGGACACATTTATTGCCTATTGTACATGTAGTTCAGAGTCAACTCCATTGCTGAGGGTCTGGAGTCACATGTAACACAGACTTGGTCAGGATGGCAGTTTCCTTCGCTAAAGGACATTAGTGAACCAGATGGGTTTTTCTGACATTTGACAATGGATTCATGGTCACCATTAGACTCTTAATTCCAGATTTGTATTGAATTCAGATTCCACCATCTGCTGTGTTAATGGTCTAGCGATAATACCAGAAAGCCATCTCCTCCCAAATTGATGAAAAATGATCAATTTCATGCAAGTACGCTAACAGCGGCTGAACAGTACTATTTCTTGTTTCATATTTTTATCTTCTGGTTATACTTTGATCCACCCTGCTTGTTGCATCCCAAAACGACTAATACCTTTGATCGTAAGAGTTAGTATCAGGAGTATGCACGTATGATCAAGGAACAAGAGTAGCCCAGCTTGCTCTGCCATTCAGTAAGATCATGGTTTATCACGAGGGTTTGAAGCCATTTTTTTGTTTCTCATTATTATTCGCTGAATTTACTTTATATGGGATGAATGCTTGCTTCAACTCCTCTCTTCCTTTCATAGACTACTATTTCAATATGCGAAAGTAAATTTAAAATGGGAATGGAAACTATTTTCTTATGCTTGTGGACACCCTTAGAAACAAAGAAGATCATACTTAGGACTGTGGTGTCAGTCAAGGACCTATCTGTGGCTTGCACCTATTTCTAACCTGCACGTTACCAGTATCCAATGGCATATCATTACCTTTCAAATGTACTGTGGCGCTCAGCTCCACTTCAGTACCACCTTCCTCAACTTCTCCCATGTCCTCTTTCCCTTGCTTTCTCTTTCCTGTGCTCACACTACCTCTTCTGCCTGCTCTCTCCCTGTGTGCTGTTCTTCACCTGGGGCACACACCTCCTCCCATGGAGGTGTCAGATTGGTTTGTACGTAGCTTGTGTCATGATTTCACATAAAAGCATTAAGCTGGAGTAGGCCATTTAGCCCTTTTGAGCTTGCTCCATCATTCAACATGGTCACGGCAAATCCTGTATCTCAAGGCCACATTTCTGCTTTTCTCTTCTACCCCCCCCATACCCCTTGATGCATTCAGTCTCAAAATGTCTTGAATACATCTCTTTCTTGAATGTGTTCTAACTCAGTGGCACTATTTAAGAAAGATAGTAAGGAAAAGCTAGGGAGGTTTAGACTGGTGAGCTTGACTTGAGTGGTGCACAAGTTGTTGGGAGGGATCCTGAGGGACTGGATTTACATGTGTTTTGAAAGGCAGCAACTGATGAGGGATAGTCATCATGTCTTTGTGTGTGTGAAGTAGTGTCTTGCGAACTTGATTGAGGTTTTTCAAGACTCAACAAAGAGGATTGATGAAGTCAGAGCGGTGGATATGGTTCATATGGACTTCAATAAGGCTTTCAACAAGGTTCCTCATGGGAGACTGTTTTAACAAGGTTAGATCATATGGAATACAGGAAGAACTAGTTACTTGGATATCGAACTGGCTTGAAGGTAAAAGACGGTGGTGCTGGAGGGTTGCCTTTCAGACTGGAGGCCTATGACCAGTGGTGTGCTACAAGGATCGATGCTGGGTCCACTGCTTTTTGTTACTTATATAAGTGAATTGGATGTGAACATAGGAGGTAGAGTTAGTAAGTTTGCAGTTGATACCAAAATTGGAGGTGTAGTGGACAATGAATGTGGTGACCTCAGAATATGACTGGACGTCGATCAGATTGGCCAATGGGCTGAGAAGTGGCAGATGGAGTTTAATTTGGATAAATGTAAGGTGCTGCATTTTGGATAGGCAAATCAGAGCAGGAGTTAGACACTTAATGGTAAGGCCCTGGGTAATGTTGCTGAGCAAAGGGACCTTGGAATGCAAGTTCATAGTTCCTTGAAAGTGGAGTTGCAGGCGGTCAGAATTGTGAAGAAGGCATTTGGCATGCTTTCCTTTATTGGTCAGAGCATTGAGTGCAGGAGTTTGGAGGTCATGTGGCTGTACAGGAAATTGGTAAGGCCACTTTTGGAATATTGTGTATAATTCTGGTCTCCTATCAGAAGGTTGTTGTGAAACTTGAAAGGGTTCAGAAAAGATTGACAAGGATATTGCCAGGATTGGAGGATTTGAGCTATAGGGAGAGGCTGAATAGGCTGAAGCTATTTTCCCTTGTCACAAAGCAAGTTGCTCGTTTTTTTTTAAAAGCTGTTCCTTGGTTCAAGGATACTCTGTTCTTGATTTTATTTTTTCAGAGGGTAATGAGCCGAGCTCTGATCAGTGTAGTTTGGTAGAGAGATGAAAAGTATTTTGAGGCTTTTTGTTAACATGTAAACAGATGAGCTTTCAGGCCAAGGTGGTGATGTTTTAGAAGTGACCTGTATAAAGAAAGGGGAGTGGTCAGCTCTCTCTAGTTGTGTGGAGTCTGTGTCCTTCTGTGTGTCTCTCTGTGTGTCTCTCTCGCTCTCGCGCTGGCCCCCGTCCCTCCTCTGCCCCTGTCCCCGTCCATGTCTCTCTTTGACTTCCATAAGCATCTGTTCCATGAATACTGGTTTTTATTGGCACTGTTGTGTATACAGAGGAACCTCGATCATCTGAACGAGATGGGTGGGCACTATTTCGTTAGGAGAATTGAGTATTTGGTTAATTGGTTTCCTCAGGGGCTTGGAGTTTTCTGAGGTCTGCTCCCCATTCAGGAGAGTAAGCAGCAGCACACTGCGCGCGTGCCGCCTCCCGCTGTCCAAATCCCGTCCGTCACCCAAGTCCTCTCTGCCTTCACTGCCTGCAACCCCATCTGTCACCTCCCCGCCCCCTCATCCGCCTCCCACCCCCTGATCCCTGTCCGCCTTCCCACACCAACCCCAAATCTGTCCAACAAACTCACCCCCTGTCCAATACCCGTGCGCATCCCCATCCTGGGGCAGCCGGACTGTGCACCAACAGTAAGACCGCTACTGCCTTTGTGTGGTACGTCTCCAAATAATGCACATACACATGCACACAACTTATTGCAATGGTTTTGACAAGTTCCACCTCTGCCCTGTACAGGACAATGTTAAGAGAGATCATCTGGGGAAAGGGGGTTTAGGGACCCCTGTGTAGAACTTCAGGGAAACGATGGGGGGGACGAGAGAAGGCGGGAGGTCAGTCATTTGGGGACGGTGCCTGGATTGTCCAGGACTGTTCTCAGCAACATTTCAGTGAGCCAAGTTTATTTTTAATCATTGTACCTGTAAACAACAGAGGCAGCCAGGGTTGAAACAGCTCTTTGATGTAATGTTTCTATCAAGACCTCGAGATCTCCTTTGGATAATCCGACATTTGAATAATCGAGGTTCCTCTGTATTCGGAACAGCATAATTAAATCTAGTTGGATAGGCTGAGTTCTGTCAGGGTTCTTTATTCTGTTCTGTGTGTTTCATTGTGTAATTTTGTGAATAAATATTCGTCTGTTTTAGCTAGGTTGACTGCTAGATTTTAACTTAATCCAGGTAATTTTCACAGTACGCTTACCGAAACAAATTGCCAAGTTATGGTCTGAGCTGCGTGTTTAAGAATGTTTTGAGTGGTCTGGCTTCATCCCTAACACCCTGGAGCGTTGGAGATTGAGGGGTGATGTTCTTGGTGTTTATAAAATCATAATAGACGCCTATATGATGAATAGCCAAAGTCCTTACCCCAGGGTGGGGAAGTCCAAAACTAGAGGGTATAGGTTTTTGGGTGAGAGGGTAAAAATTTAAAGTTGTGCGAGTATGGAATGAGCTGCCAAAGGAAGTGATTAAGGCTCGTCCAATTAAAAGGCATGTGTATGGGTACGTGAAGAGGAAGGATTCAGAGGCATATGGGCCAAATGCTGGCAAATGGGACGAGATTAATTTCGGATATAGGTCGGCATGGATGAGTTGGACCATATGGGCTGTTTCCATGCTGCTCAGCTTTATGACTATTTCATCATCGATATTTAAATTGGGCATGCAACGTTATCAGTTGCTCGTTGCTGGCTTTTTTCTGCAAAAATCTGAGTAGGTCACACCTTTCAAAAGTGCATTCATTCATCTACCTTACCTCTACAAATACTGAAGAAACTATGAATACATTGACTGACTAATGTGTGAAGAGGTGACATTTTACTGCTGCAGTTTGACATTGAAAAATTACAAATAGATCTTTGGAGCTTTCACACTCCGTCTTGACTTAAATAATTTTGTTTGAAGTTTATTGACAACAATTGTAATTAAATCTGTTACTTCAATTGCCTCCATTTACTTCCATGGAAAAGACAGTTTTAATAGTGAGCGTAAGAAAAGAAAGTGAGGAAATTAATTCCTGTCATTTATAGGGCTATAACTAAGCAATTTAACTTGATGTAAGCCCTCTACTAAATGGGGTTGGCATATTGTATTTGCATTGCCACGCCCAATATGAGGGCTGTGAACCAGATTTTCCAAGTTCAGGCTTCCAATAAATGGAAATTAAACTTGAGCAAGCTTCTGTTGGTTTTTATGTAAAATATACATTTTTTAGGGGAAACCTTTGTATTAGTGTATTGTGAGATAAATTGGCCTAAATTGCTATGGTGAGTAAACTTCAAAAGGTGTTTAATTCGTTGCAGATTGCTTTGGGATGACCTGAGGACATAACTGCATATAGCATCTTTAGTGTTTCTTTTTATCTGACAAATTTAAACTGTGATCAGCAAGCACATTAAAGCCACTGGAACACAGATACAGTTGCCAGAGAGAGTCTTGTAATGTAATGTAGTATCACTTACCGGGAGTACCATGTTGCATTTCTGCACTTAGAGTCATAGAGATGTACAGCATGGAAACAGACCCTTCGGTCCAACCTGTCCATGCAGACCAGATATTGCAACCCAATCTAGTCCCACCTGCCAGCACCTGGCCCATATCCCTCCAAACCCTCCTTATTCAAATACCCATCCAAATGCCTCTTAAATGTTGCAATTATACCAGCCTCCACCACACCCTCTGGCAGCTCATTCCATACAAGTACCACCCTCTGCGTGAAAATGTTGCTCCTTGGGTCTCTTTTCTATTTTTCCCCTCTCACCCTAAACCTATGCCCTCTAGTTCTGGACCCCCCCCCCTCCCCAGAGAAAAGACTTTGTCTATTTATCCTATCCATGCCCCTCATAATTTTGTAACTTTCGATAAGGTCACCCCTCAGCCTCCGATGCTTCATGGAAAACTGCCCAGCCTGTTCAGCCTCTCCCTGTCGCTCAAATCCTCCAACCCTGGCAACATCCTTGTAAATCTTTTCTGAACCCTTTCAAGTTTCACAACATCTTTCCGATAGGAAGGAGACCAGAATTGCACGCAATATTCCAACAGTGGACTAACCAATGTCCTGTGCAGCCGCAACATGACTTCCCAGCTCCTGTATTCAATACTTGACCAATAAAGGAAAGCATCCCAAACGCTGCCTTCACTATCCTATCTACCTCCACTTTCAAGGAGCTATGAACCTGCACTTCAAGGTCTCTTTGTTCAGCAACACTCCCTAGGACCTTTCCATTAAGTGTAGAAGTCCTGCTAAGATTTGCTTTCCCAAAATGCAGCACCTCGCATTTATTTAAATTAAACTCCATCGGCTACTTCTCAGCCCATTGGCCCATCTGGTCCAGATCCTGTTGTAATCTGAGGTAACCCTCTTCACTGTCCACTACACCTCCAATTTTAGTGTCA
>NC_057745.1:19325532-19329197 GCF_004010195.1 Chiloscyllium plagiosum | reverse complement strand
TTTCAAGACATCCAGCACTTCCTTCTCTGTAATCTGGACATTTTGCAAGATGTCGCCATCTATTTCCCTACAGTCTATATTTCCATATCCTTTTCCACAGTAAATACTGATGCAAAATGTTTATTTAGTATCTCCCCCATTTTCTGTGGTTCCACACAAAGGCCGCCTTGCTGATCTTTTGAGGGGCCCTCTTCTCTCCCGAGTTACCCTTTTGTCCTTAATATATTTGTAAAAACCCTTTGGATTCTCCTTAATTCTATTTGCCAAAGCTATCTCATGTCCCCGTTTTGCCCTCCTGATTTCCCTTTTTTATAGATATTTTTATTAGAAATTTAACATTTTTACAAATTTACAAAAATAAACAAGACTCTCAAGTACAAACATTGATATACAATTAAATCTTAAATAAATAATAACCAAAATTTAACAAAAGAAAAACAAAACTCAACTAACTACTAATCTAACCTACAACTAACCGAAGTGTATAATTAAGTCTCTTATTCAAATAAGAGAAAGGAAAAAAAAACAAAGGATAACACACAAATTGGGTAGTGAGATACATGCTCGGAATGTGTTAACAGCAAATGTAACAAAACCCGTATTCGTGCGGGATTCCTCTTCCAAGGGGTCCTGGACCAGCCAGGTTCCTAATCTCAATTAAATAAAAGCCCTTGCTAGGATAGCCGAAATATCTGTGTTTATATCATTCAAAAGGGGCTGCCATATTTTATGAAATAATTCGGTCTTTCGGTGCACCATATTTGTAAGGAAGTCAAGGGGAACACATTCCATAATTAATCTGTGCCAATTTGAAAATCCAGGGGGGCCCTCAGCCACCCAGTTTACCAAAATATTTTTTTCTTGCACAGAAAGAGAGAATAGAAAATAATCTCTCTTCCCGTGCATATCCAGGGAGAGTAAGTTCGAAAAGCCCAAAAGGAGAGATACAGGGTCCACTTTAATTTCCGTTCCTAAAATTTCTGTCAGGGTACTTGCTACTTTAGTCCAGTATCTACGGATCTTATGACAGGTCCATAGGCAATGTACAAGAGTGCCCACCTCTATTTTACATTTGGGACACATTGGAGATGCTCCTGTCTTAAATTTTGCCAATCGATCCGGTGCTATATGGGCCCTATGAAGTATCTTCAGCTGGGTCCCCTGAGTTCTGTTGCAGATGGTGATTCTTCTGGCGTTTTCCCAAATCTCATTCCACGTTTCTATAGAGATTTCTCGTCCTAAATCCTGATCCCATATTTTAAGCAGGTTGTCGATATCTCCTGATACTTCATCGTGTAGTAAATGATAAATAGAACTGACGGAAGATACCCCCATTGGTCGTAGCACTCTACATTCTGTATTTGAATTATAAAGACTTTCTAATAATGTAGTCTTCTGTATATAATCTCGAATTTGGAAGTATCGAAAGGTCTCCATTAGGTAATCCGAATTTCTGACGCAGCTGTTCAAAAGACATCAGGACCCCTTCTTTAAATAGGTCCCCTAGACATGAGATACCCCTGGATCTCCAGAGTTTAAAAGTGGCATCTGTAAACCCCGGTTGAAATCCCCATGCTCCCACTATCGGCTCATAGGGGATGTTTTATGTGAGTTGCCCTCATTTTGCCGCATTATATTCCAAGCTGTAATTGTGTTTAGTATTACAGGGTTTTTACGGTGATCCGTAATGATTTTCCTCTTGTCTGAAAATAAAAGGTTAATAAGTGGGCATTTTACTTGAGAAGCCTCGATGTCCAGCCAGATTGATTGCGGATCAGACAAGACCCAATCAGCTATGTAACTTAATAGGGAACTTAACTGATATTTCCTAAAGTCTGGGAAGTCTAATCCTCCCCTTGCCTGTGGAAGCTGTAGCTTCTTCAGCCTAATGAGGGGCCGTCTATGATTCCAGATAAAGGAACCCAACCAGCCATATAATTTACATAGTGCCAGTCTCAGCAGCGTCACCGGAAGCATTCTCATAGGGTATAGGAGACGGGGCAGGACATTCATTTTAATTAGTGCTATTCTACCCAGCCAGGAAATTGGAAGGTCTCCCCATCGCTGGAGGTCCTGCCTTATCCTTTCCAGTAAATGCACAAAGTTAACCTTGTAAAACTGATCAAATACTGGGGTAATAAAAATGCCTAAATATAAGAAACCCTCCAGGAACCAACGAAAGGGAAAAAGGGATCCGTCCACTAAATGGGGTGTCATAGCAAGGCCACCCATTGGCATAGCCTCCGATTTTGAAAAATTAATTTTATAGCCTGAGAATGCGCTAAATGTATTAATAACTTGGATTAAGCGAGATATGGACCTCAGAGGGTTACTGAGGAATAGAAGAACATCTGCATAAAGGGTAATTTTATGTTTACCTGTACCATTCCTCGGGGCCGTTATATTAGGATCAGCCCGTATAGCTTCTGCTAGTGGTTCAATTATTAGCGTAAATAACAATGGCGAGAGGGGACATCCCTGACGGCAGCCCCTACCCACACTGAAGCTATCCGAACCTAATCCATTGGTAACCACAACTGCTTTGGGATCATTATACAGTGTTGAGACCCATTTGGTAAACACCTTTCCAACGCAAAACCTTTCCATTGTGTAAAACAAACATGACCATTCAACCCTATCAAATTTCTGCATCTAATGAGACGATTACTCCTGGTATCTTTCCCAGATGGCAGGCTTGAATCATATTCAAAACCCTTCTAATATTATTGGATGATCTACGGCCCTTAATAAACCCCGTTGAATCCTCCTTTATGATATGTGGCAATACCCTTTCTAGTCTCAATGCTAACGTTTTAGAAAGGATTTTAAAATCTACATTTTAGCAAGGATATTGGTCTGAATGACGCACCATCTTCTGGATCCTTTCCTTTTTTAAGGATAAGAGAGATATTTGCCTCTTTCAATGAAGGCGGGAGGCAGCCCAGACTGTATGCATAGTTATACATGTCCATAAGTGGACCAGCCAATACTCCTGTAAATTCTTTATAGAATTCAGCTTGAAAACCATCTGGGCCAGGTGCCTTACCACTCTGAAGTTGCCTGATTGCGTCAAGTATTTCTTGGACTGTTAGGGAAGCATTTTAAGACCGATACCTGTTCCGGAGTTAGGTCCGGAAAGGTCAAATTTTAAAAAAATGATTGCATCCTCCTTGTCCTGTCTTCACAATCCTGCGATTTATATAAATCAGAATAAAATTTTCAAAAGATTGCATTAATTCTTTTATGATCATGAGTCAAAATACCCGTACTTTCCTTGATGGACGTGATAGTTTGAGGGGCCTTTTTTTTCTTTGCAAGAAATGCTAAGTATCTACCCGGTTTGTCGCCAAATTCATATAACCTTTGTTTTGCAAATAATATTTCCCTCTTAGCTGTTTGGGTAGGCGTGGTGTTTAGAGTTGTCATAAGGGCCGTAATCCTTTGCAATTTGATAATAGAAGGTCTATCAGCATATGCTGTTTCAGCTGCTTTTAAGTGAGCTTCGAGCAAACGCTATTGTTTTCCCTTTAATTTTTTTCTGGGTCGCTGAGTAGGAGATGATCAAACCTCGGGCGTAAGCTTTGATGGTCTCCCACATCATTGATGGGTTGCTAGCCGTACCTAAATTAATTTCCAAAAAAGTTTTAAATTCTTGAGAGAAGTAC
>NC_057745.1:19303183-19321810 GCF_004010195.1 Chiloscyllium plagiosum | reverse complement strand
GTCTCAACCTTTTCCCTTCCAATGTTGTTGGTTCCAATGTGGACAATGACCTCTTGCTGGCCCCTCTCCCCTGTGAGAACATTCTGCACCCTCTCTGAGACATCCTTGATCCTGGCACCAGGGAAACAACACACCATTCTGCTTTTTCTCTGCTGGCCACAGAAACGTCTGTCTGTACCTCAGACTACAGAATCCCCTAACACAATTGATCTCTTGGAAGCCGATGTACTCCTGGTTGCATTCGAGCCAGTCTCAATACCAGAAACTTGGCTGTTCATGCTACGTTCCCCTGAGAATCCATCAACCCCTACACTTTCCAAAACAGCATACCTGTTTGAAATGAGTATATCCACAAAAGACTCCTGCACTAGCTGCCTACCTCTTACCCTTCCTGGAGTTAACCCATCTATGTGTGTTTTGCAGGTAGCCACAAGAGTTTTTAATGGAGAGTTGAGAAATGGAAGAGAAGCTAAATGTTGTACTTGTCTTCATTGAGGAAGACACTATCAGGATTATAGATTCAAGGGACGAGGGAGAAAGGAGAATTGAGAACAATAGTATTAATAAAACATTTGTGTTGGAGCGGTTAACAGGACTGCAAGTTGATAGTTGGAGGTTTTGTTTTGAGGATACTACTAACAGAATTTATCTCAAACTGCATGAATCCATGGAAGATTCTGTAAATCCGTTTTTTAGATTAGAATCCGTCTTACCATTGTGGCACAGACAGTCTTGCACAGGGCAGCTCACATCTTAAGTGCATTATCTGGGCCGACATGACACCAATTGTTAAAGTTCATAGAGTCATAGAATCATCGAGATGTACAGCATTGAAAAAGACCCTTCGGTCCAACCCATCCAGTTCACTTGAGAATGTAACTTGCTTCAAGTTTTTTCGCAATTTACATATGAAAGAACTGAAACTAACATGGTCATTTTGCTATAAATTCTCGGTGCTACAATCTTAAACTGCACAACCACCTGTTGAAGAAGCAGTGCATTAAAAGTTAGTGTTTCCAAATAAACCTGTTGGACTATAACCTGGTGTTGTGATGTTTAGCTTTGTACACTCAAGTCCAATACCATCATCTCGAATCATAATAAACTGGAGTTGATGTTGGTTGTGAAGTTGGATTTTTACCTTGAAATGAAGTACCCCACAAAAGGTCAGTTAGTAAAATTAAAGCACAAGGGATAGGAGGCAATGTACTGGCATGGATTATGTTTTTGGCTAACAGGCAAAAGTAGAGCACGAATAGGTGGTTGTTCTTGTATTCACAGGTTGTGACTGACTAGTGGAGTACTACATGGATCAGTACTTGGGTTCCACTGTTCATTATATATGTCCAGATATAATATTTCTGTTTGTAGATAATCTAAAACTAAACAGATTTGTGTTGCAAAGGTGGAAACTATTTTTCAGGATGATTTAGTAATTGGGTGACATGGCAGATGGAATATAATCTGAAAAAAATTAAGGACAACTCATGAGGTGATAGCCTAGTGTTATTATCACTGGATTACTAATCCAGAAACCCACATAGTGTTCAGGGGACCTGGGTTCAAATCCTGCCATGGCAAATGTGGAACTTGAATTCAGCAAAAGTCTGGAATTGAGTGTAATGATGACCATGAAACTATTGTCGATTGTTGAAAAAACCTATCTGGTTCACTAATGTCCTTGAGGGAAGGAAATCTGGTTTGGCCTACATCTGATTGCAGACCCACAGCAATGTGATTGACTCTTAAATACCCTCTTGGTAATTAAGGATGGGCAATAAATGGTGGCCTAGCCAATGATGCCCTCCCCTTGAAAATGGATTTTTAAAAAAATTCATTTTGATAGGACAAACCGATGTCGGAAAAGTTTCTTCTATAGTAAGTGGTTGCCTTATTTTTATTCATCTATAATTTTGCAATCTTGCTAAAATTACACAAGGTATTATTGAGACCACACTGGAATAATGTGAAAAGGTTTGATCCCTTTCTCCAAGGAAAGATATATTAGTATTGAAGATAATGCAGAGAAGGCTTAATAGATTGATTGATTCTATTAAGATTGTGCCGAGACGTAAGCAATTAGGAAGGGTAATGGTATGTTAGCCTTTATTGCAAGAGGATCGGACTGGCCAACATTTTTTGACCGTCTCTAATTGCCTTTGAACTGAGTGACTAGTTTGCTTGGCTAATTGAGAGGCCTAGTCAGACTCAGCCACATGGATGTGAATTCATATTTGGTCTAAATAGATGGATTTTTTCAATTATTTGATGGTTTCATGGCCACCATCACTGATGACTAGCTTTATAATCTATTGTTAAATCTGGGTTTTGGAACATGAGGATTAACCAAGATAAGCAGTCAAATATTTTTCTTTGTTTCTGTCTGAAATTTCTTCAGTTTGCGATTCCGAGTTTTTGGATTTCTACCATCCGCAGTGATGAGTCTTCAGTGTTTTGCCTTTTATCATTAAAATATTTTTGGGTGCAGGGTAAATACATACTTACATTCATTTTTATTTTTTCAAAATGAATGATATCCAGCTGAATCCAAACAGATCATGACAATGAAGAAGAAACTGGAGTTGACAGCCATACGTCCTCTTGAGCCTGCTCTCCCAATCTGTAATCATGGCTAATCTGCCCCAACTCAAAGTTGCTACCTGCTCCCCATATCCATTGATCCTTTTAATTCCCTGAGACACTGGTGATCTTGATAACCCAGATTTAAGTGTACAAATGATGGTACATCTGCAATTTTATAGATCAACAATTCCAGGGATTCGCAATGCCAAAATGAAGAAATTTCAGACAGAAACAATGAGAAGTGTTTGGCTACTTATCTTGAGGTTATCCTTTATGTTCCAAAATCCAAATTTAACAGTATCTGGCTATTAACCCAGTGCAGCCCCTTCAGAATCTCATGCATTTGAATGGGATCACCTCTCATTCTTCTCAAATTCAGTATAGGCCCAACTTGCTCAGCTTCTCATCAGAGGATTTCACTTCAGCAATCGATCGAATGTCTGCTGTGCTGCCTCCAATGCAGCTACACTATATCCTACTTTAATATGAAGACCAAAAGTCTACACAGGATTGAACAGAGACCGTGCTCTTTCCAGCTTCCCAATATGTTTGCAATAAATGCCTTCTTTATTGTTTGTTGCACTTGTATGTTAACTATATATTTCACATGCCAGTATACCCAAATGTCTCCTGAACACCAGCATTCAGAATTCACATTTCTTTATTAAAAAGTTCAGTTTTTCTTCTTCTTTTTCTAGTAGTGTACCTTATACTTGAGTATTTGTCACTCTGTTTTCCATTCACTTAGTTAATCTAAGTTATGGTTTCTGTCCCTTCACATTTTCTATTTCTAAATAGTCTTGTGTCAGGGAAACTTAATCCATTTGTTCTGATCTCTTGTCTAACTCATTGATATACATCATCCAAACTGAAATCCTAGCACTGATTCTTCAGGCCATGAGAATGAAGAAGAGTCACTAGTCACAGTCTTCCAACTTGAAAATAAATTTTTTTTCACAAATTTTTGCTCCCTGTCTTATAAACAATCTATTATCTATGCTTGTATATTACATCCAATTCCATGAGTTCTGACCTTGCCTATGATTTTTTTGGAAATTCAAATATGTGACATCTAATAGGAGTTTGTGGCACAGTGCTAGTGCTAAAGCTCGAAAGTCCAGGTTCAAGTCGTACTTGCTCCAATGGAGGTCTGATAACCTGTCTGAATAAGGTGATCAAAATTATCTGGTACACTTACTGGATCCCCTCTATCTACTTTGCTGATTCCATTCTCAAGAAACTTGAATAAATATGTCAAATATCATTTGCCGTTTGGAAAACTGCTGACTTTGATCAGCTATGATTTTTGAAGTGCCTTCTTGTTTAAAAATAAAAGTTCTGCAATTTTCCTAGTAACCAGAGCAAAGTTTATTGAACAGAATTTTAAGAAACGATAGATAAATCACTCACTTGCAGGCTTGGGGAGATTCTCTTGGAGTCATAGAGTTGTATAGCAAGGAAATAGACCCTTCCATCCAACCCATCCATGCCAACCAGATATTCCAACCCAATCTAGTCCCACCTGCCAGCACCCGGCCCATATCTCTCCAAATCTTTCCTATTCATTTATCCATCCAAATGCCTCTTAAATGTTGCAATTGTACCAGCCTCCACCACTTCCTCTGGCAGCTCATTCCATACGCGTACCACCCTCTGCGTGAAAATGTTGCCGTTTAGGTCTCTTTTATACCTTTCCCCTCTCACCCTAAACCTGTGCCCTCTAGTTCTGGACTCCCCAACCCCATGGAAAAGACTTTGTCTATTTACCCTATCCATGCCCCTCGTAATTTTGTAAACCTCTATAAGGTCACCCCTTAACCCCCGACGCTCCAGGGAAAACAGCCCCAGCCTGTTCAGCCTCTCCCAGAATTGCACGCAATATTCCAACAGTGGACTCACCAATGTCCTGTACAGCCGCAACATGACCTCCCAACTGCTGAACTCAATGGCCTCACAGCGCCAGAGACCCGGGTTCAATTCCCGCCTCAGGCGACTGACTGTGTGGAGTTTGCACATTCTCCCAGTGTCTGCGTGGGTTTCCTCCGGGTGCTCCGGTTTCCTCCCACAGTCCAAAAATGTGCAGGTTAGGTGAATTGGCCATGCTAAATTGCCCGTAGTGTTAGGTAAGGGGTAAATGTAGGGGTATGGGTGGTTTGCGCTTCGGCGGGTCGGTGTGGACTTGTTGGGCCGAAGGGCCTGTTTCTACACTGTAAAGTAATCTAATCTAACTTCTTTAGTTAGGTCAGGTTCACAGCAATCTTCAATGGTCACAGTCAAAATACTAGAAGTTTTTTGTGCAGCTATTTGTACACTGGCTTCCTGATCAGGTGCTTTGTCAGGTGCTGAAACAAAGAGGATGAATTTGTATAGTGGTTACGTTACTGGGTTTTGAGCTAAAACACCAGAGACTGACAATCAAATCCAACCATACTAACTTTTAATTTTAACTCAATTTGAAAAGTTTAGAAAGAAACAAAAATCAATATTATCAATGCTGCTCAATAATTTCTTCTTAAAAAGTCAAATTCAAAATAGTTGGTTGACCTTTGGTAATATTACATTGAGACCTCAGTTTCCCGCAAATCATGCTTTGCTAGTATTGTCAAACAATTTACCAAAAACTATTAACCATTTTCACGGAAATAATGCTCATTTCCCCACATCCCTAGTTGACTTCCATGCTTGCATTTTTTTAAAGTTTCATGCTTACTTGAACCCGTTTACAACAACGATATTTTCTTTAACAACTGGCACATATTTTAAATCAGTAACTTTCTCTCTCCACAGATGTTTCCTGACCTGTTGGGTATTTCCAGCATTTGCTGTTTATACTTCATTTAATTTGTTGGACAGTCACAAACTGAAAGCTCAATACAAGCAGCAATACAATAAAAATATTAAGAATTTACATCAAGAGTGCCATCAATAATCTCAGGATGTCCAAAGTTTTATTCAGAGAGATGGCATCACCACTTTTGTGACACCTAACAAAAAAAAGTTATCCACAAGTGGTTCTGAAAATGATGCTCATCTGCCCAATAGTAACACAAACATAGGAAGTAGGCCTGCCAGTGGCCAGTAACCTATTGATTCAAACTGCCCGAAGAGAGGAGCAATCAAAAGCAAGTGAAAATTGTCAGCAATTTTTTCCTCTCTCCTTGCCACTAAGAAACAGAGGAATTGAAAGCAAAGAGTCAGAAGATTTTTAAAAAGTAGTTATTTTGAGGTATTCTAGTCCATTTCACAAAACAAATACAATGGTTTCCACTGTATCAAAACTTAGGGGCACTACTGATTGCTGGGAAGCAATTCTGCATTGTATATTTAACTTCAGTGACTGGGGCAATGGTAGGCAAAAGGGGCAGTCTGAGTTACCACAATACTATTATTCATAACTGGGAATATCACATTATGTGGTAAATGAAACCATCAAACATTGATTAATGAATATCATGGTCCTTTAAAAATGGAAAGCAAGTTGGTTGGCTCAAGACCGTTCCCTCCGTGACTACCTGGTCAGGTCCACGCCCCCCTACGACCCACCCTCCCATCCTGGCACTTTCCCCTGCCACCGCAGGAACTGTAAAACCTGTCCCACACCTCCTCCCTCACCTCTATCCAAGGCCCTAAAGGAGCCTTCCACATCCATCAAAGTTTTACCTGCACATCCACTAATATCATTTATTGTATCCGTTGCTCCCGATGCGGTCTCCTCTACATTGGGGAGACTGGGCGCCTCCTAGCAGAGCGCTTTAGGGAACATCTCAGAGACACCCGCATCAATCAACCAAATCGCCCAGTGGCTCAACATTTCAACTCCCCCTCCCACTCTGCCGAGGACATGGAGGCCCTGGGCCTCCTTCACCACCGCTCCCTCACCACCAGACGCATGAAAGAAGAACGCCTCATCTTCCTTCTCCCCACCCCCACCCTCCTCCAGCTTATCTCTCCACGCTTCAGGCTCACTGCCTTTATTCCTGATGAAGGGCTTTTGCCCGAAACGTCGATTTTGCTGCTCGTCGGATGCTGCCTGAATTGCTGTGCTCTTCCAGCACCACTGATCCAGGATCTGGTTTCCAGCATCTGCAGTCATTGTTTTTACCTCAATCCCTTGATGTCAACAGCTGAAATACAAACTACTGCCTTAAATATATGTAAACATGGTACATGAAACTCATGTCAACACATTCAGCACACAACAATAAGGTATTCTGTTCTCCCTCTTTTTCAATCTTCAGAGATACAAACCCACCAAAACCAAAACCCAAAGCTTTGAGAAAAAATGCCAGATTTCTAGTCAGCCGACTGTCCTTCTTTCATGTTTTTCAAAATGAAGAAATGCGCAAAATTCAACTTGCTGTACTCAGCTTTCCAAGTAGCCGTAATTCAACATCAGGATAGTTCACAGAATTGGCCGCTTCCATTTTGCATATATTTTACAAGTTGAATTTTACCACAAACACATACAAATCTCAATTACAAGAATACAGGTACTGATATTTCTCTGCATCATTTGTGTCGTGCAGAATGCCTATTTCATGTGCAATTCCAGCAGATATGAATCACAAGTTATCCATTTCTATTCTTACCTTTTAAATACATTACTTTTCTTGCAGATATTTAGGATGGCCATGTAATCTAATTTCTGCCAGTCTGAACCAGAAAACCCAATTTGTCATCTTCACAACAGGAAATTAGGATTTTCAGTGTTTATCAATAAACTATGCTGGTTTTTTTCATTTGCATTCAACACACATCAGGCACTGTATTTACATAATGATTTATTTCTTTAAACCTGTTCCGTTTTCTCCTGCATCATTGTCTACTAATATTTTGTCTCCGGATTTTGCCAATCAGCTAATCTTCAGTTTTTAAAACATCACATGGTAACACAAATGCCCTCATCCTAAGTTTAAGGATCACATTATACATCAAACATTTTCCAGCACAAACACTTGTTTTTCACAACACAGTTTTAACAAAATCACAAAACATCACACGAACCAGACAACTGTAACTACTGCTAATACTCGAACATGCACTATTTGCATTTTAATACTGGGCAATATGAGAGGTCTACAAAAAAAAAACCAAATGCACGGACTGAAATCACAATCAGTTCACCAAAAACTACCAGCAGAGGCAATTTTATACCTGATACACTGTTCAATGTACACAATCAATTTAAAAATTTCAAACAAGTAAAATCTGACAAGCTAACATTTGCAAAATTTAGTTCAGTGTCTCCGTCTCTCAAAAGTAAACCCCATGGTTCCTTTGAGGAGTAGACCTCAATTTTGTGTAGCCTCTGAAAATATGTGCAGCTCTTCACAAGAGACCGTTTCAATCATCTGATAATTTTGAATTGTGACCAACAGCTTTGGATGGGAAGCATTTCAAAGTCAAATGCTATACATGTAATTCACTATAGCTTGCAAAATGTTACCAAATGTACAGAACACTAAATATCTTAACTTTATACACAGAATACTTCTCAAATCAATAGTCATACACACATCATTTTGCTGAAATGTACAAGCACATGTATACTGAGAATCAGAACATGCTGAAGCAGCACAACACTTGAAGATACAAGTTCATGCTGCAAATTGGCTGAATTCCAATTCGGACCACCTTCGATAGAAGAGGTGGCAAACAGATGGTAATTTTCTCCCATCCAAAAGGCAGAAAGGGTATTCAATACTGCGCAGGCTTTAGCAACCCCTTACAGCTGGCATAAAGGTTTTGCTCAGTCATAAAATGCACATTTACCCCTGCAACTTCAAAGTGCCAGGCCAGAGGACTGGAAAAATTCTTAAGTATCTCAATAACTCCATGAAAAGAATACATGTAAAAGAACAAGTGCACTTGCTCAGATTAGCTATTGAAAAGCAAACTTATTCACCCAAAACATAATGGGCATAGTAGTTACACAAACTTGTAAAAGGCACATGTTGAAAAGAATTAAGAAAAGCTGAAGTAAATCACTGTGGTGTATTAATTTGGTCAGATCAAGAATTATGGAGAAATTAGAAAGAAAAATAATTGATACTGGTTGGCAAAACATAGGATATTTGCAACAAATAAAGTGTAAAAACTTGAGCCTACTGCCTTGCAAACAATACTGTGCTATTACTTCGATTAATGTTACAGTTTCTCCATTTATTAAGCAACCTGATTATTTACTGGATTTTATTGTAGAAAATATGCCAGTTCAACTACGGTCTGAAAATACTGGAATAAATTCTAAAAACAGAAAGAAAATATGTTAGATAACAAACAGCAAGTTGATGCAAAATGGCATTGTTACAAGTAAACATTTGAAAATTGATTTGTAAAAAATTGTTAATGACACTCCAGTATGTTCCTTCCTTGGTGCAATGAGAGACAGGGCTAACAAATGGAAAGACTGTCAGAAAAATTTATATTGCACTTCAATTTAAGATGGGATAAAATCTAGGTTATTGATTTATTTTAAATGCATGTCCTCTTCTGCCATGAAAGATACTTAACAGTTTGATGGATTGTATATCAAAGGACAACAAGACACAGGCAGTAAACACTGGTCAGCCAGCAATGCCCATATCCCACAAATGAATACTTTTAAAAAATCACGAACAAGGGCTTGTAAGCAAAGTCTGGCTTGAGGCAAGGAATCAAAACATTAGCCAAACAAGTTCATGAAAGTCTGCAATAAGTTGTGATTCGGAGATGCCGGTGTTGGACTGGGGTGTACAAAGTTAAAAATCACACAACACCAGGTTATAGTCCAACAGGTTTAATTGGAAGCACACTAGCTTTCGGAGCTGCATGAATTTATGTAAAACTCTGTTATCTCACTTTTTAGATTAGAATCAATCTACACATCAGGTCATAGACAGAGAACACAGGGGGCTAACACCTTCAACATATTGTCTAGCTATCACCATTGTTAACAGCTAACCTGAGAATGCAACTTTAAAAAAAGGGTTTTGTGATTTACATATGAAAGAAGTGAAACTATCACTGTATTCCTAACAGATGAAAGGCTTAACAGACAATCAATTCTTCAATGTATAATTTCAGTTACATCACACTGCAAATTTTTGCTAAAAATTCTGTGTTACGATCGAGCCCTCCACAATCACATGATGAAGGTGCGTCGCTCCGAAAGCTAGTGTGCTTCCAATTAAACCTGTTGGACTATAACCCGGTGTTGTGTGATTTTTAACTTTGTACAATAAGTTGAATCTTTTAAAAAGTGTTCAACTGGATGTGGTTAACTCAGAAAACCACCATAATACCTGGTCCAAATGTTTTTAAAAAAAAGTAACATTCCATCCAAATGCAAAACGTTAACATAATGAACTAGATTATAAATATAAATATACCGCAATTTCCCCCCCGACGTGGTCGACGGTGACCTCCACCGCATCTCCTCCACTTCCCGTTCCTTCGCCCTTGAGCCCCGCCCCTCCAACCGCCACCAGGACAGAACCCCACTGGTCCGCACCTACCACCCCACCAATCTCCATGTACAGCGCATCATCCGCCGTCACTTCCGCCACCTCCAAACAGACCCCAGCACCAAGGATATATTTCCCTCCCCTCCCCTATCAGCTTTCCGTAGAGACCACTCCCTCCGCGACTCCCTTGTCAGATCCACACCCCCCACCGACCCAACCTAACCACAACAACCCGACGGTCGGAGGAGGAGCGTCTTATCTTCCGACTGGGAACCCTCCAACCGCAGGGGATGAACTTGGACTTCACCAGTTTCTTCATAACCAAGTTCATTCCCTGTGGTTGGAGGGTTCCCAGTCGGAGGATAAGACGCTCCTCCTCCGACCGTCGGGTTGTTGTGGTTTGGCGGTGGATGAGTCCAATGACCTGCATATCCTCGGTGGAGTGGGAGGGGGAGTTGAAATGCTGTGCTACAGGTTGGTTGGGTTGGTTCGTCCGGGTGGCCCAGAGGTGCTCTCTGAATCGCTCCGCAAGTAGGCGGCCTGTCTCCCCAATATAGAGGAGGCCACACCGGCTGCAGCGGATGCAGTAAATGATGGGCAAGTCCCTCCTCCCTACCTTTTATCTTCTCCTGCTGAACACTCTCTGCTCATTCCTGAAGAAGGGCCTGTGCCCGAAACGTCGAATCTCCTGTTCCCTGGATGCTGCCTGACCTGTGCTGTTCCAGCAATAAAGTTTCAACTTTGATCTCCAGCATCTGCAGACCTCACTTTCTCCTATAAATATACTGCACAAATGTTTGTGTCAATAAACTTCAATGGGTTTAAGCAATATGCTTATTTCATTAAATCATTACCAACGACTATTACATAGAATAAAAATGCTCACTGCTGGCTGTAGGCACTCTGATGCTAATGTATTGCATGTGTGGACAATAAAGCAAGATTTTCATTTCTTATAGAAAAGTTGATGTCTCGTGCTTGAAACCAAAATCCAAATACACAATTTAAAGCATTTGATACAGACTGACATTTACAAATCTGTTAATGTCACAGAAGGATTCTTGACCTCTCCGCCTCCATCCTACTCCGACCTATCACCCTCACCTTGACCTCTTTCCACCTATCACATTTCCAACGCCCCTCCTCCAAGTCCCTCCTCCCTACCTTTTATCTTCTCCTGCTGAACACTCTCTGCTCATTCCTGAAGAAGGGCCTGTGCCCGAAACGTCGAATCTCCTGTTCCCTGGATGCTGCCTGACCTGCTGTGCTGTTCCAGTAATAAAGTTTCAACTTTGATCTCCAGCATCTGCAGACCTCACTTTCTCCCCGATAAATATGGGGTAAAGGCACTAATGGAGGGATAATCAGCCATACTAAATAGTGGATCACGATCGACAGTCTGACTGGCCTATGCCTGCTCTTATGTTCCGAGGATGCAGATTAGGGGAACAGTATTAGCAATAAATGATTTGGATGCGAGCATAAGAGGTACAGTTAGTAAGTTTGCAGATGACACCAAAATTGGAGGTGTAGTGGACAGCGAAGAGGGTTACCTCAGATTACAACAAGATCTGGACCAGATGGGCCAATGGGTTGAGAAGTGGCTGATGGAGTTTAATTGAGATAAATGCAAGGTGCTGCATTTTGGGAAAGCAAATCTTAACAGGACGTATACACTTAAATTGTAAATCCTAGGGATTTCCATGGTAAGATTTGACTGATTAAGTACTGATTTGATGAGCAAAGTGTAAGGAATCTAGTGTACTTTTTCATAATGGCATGAAGTGTACCCAAGAGTAACTTGCTCTGAATCTTGCCAGTTGTTAAAATCTGCTTGTGTAAAATGTACATTGCCTTTTTACAATCTCATGGGAAACTAAACAGCTATAATCTATGAGGATGTGCCTGAGTATCCAGTGTGCTCACGTCTGGGAAAGAGATACTGTTTCCATTTTGTCCATATTTCCATTCTTTGTACTGAAAATGTCACTTTTGAGGCATGCTGTAAAATGAAATATTCAATTTTCTGGTGCAAAGGAATCTTGTCCAAATTGGGTATACCATTCAGGCAGAAACAAAGCATCCTCTACACTGCTTCAAGACTGTTTATTTGATTTTCAACCTTTCAGTAATCTTGCTGCATTGGTAAGGCATGTTCATTTTTACACGTTCTCCTGAGCTTCTCCTATCCACTGTTAAAGTGTCTTTATACAAATGCATCATTTCAATTTATGCTTTTAGTCACCTGACTAATCTCTGCATGGTGTGTATTCACTTGCGTAGCACTATGGAAATTTTTCATTTCCATAGCAAAAACAACGCAAATTGTTAAACCACCTTAGAATCTAGCAAGCACATTGGCAAATTGCTGATGAGTGCCTTGCTGTATTGGAGCTAAGTCATGACTCGTAATTTGTTTAGATTCCATTGTTCTGGAGTGATTATCAACATAAGCTATTATGCCTTCCATAGTTGAAATTTCAACATTTGTGAAGATTAAGGTTTTAGGTTTGTAGAGGTAAGTTGTATCTCTGTACAGTACCTACAGTTGTGATTTGTTGGAGGTTAGATGTTGAATAGCTTTGTTAGGCTTAAACTTGAGAACTCAAGATTGTTACAAGTGCAAGGTACTTTATTTAAAAAAAATTTTGGAAAACAGGTTGCAGAGATGGGACCAAGTAATTAAAACTGGCCTTGGCTTGAGGACAAGCAAATGGTCAAAAGGCATGTCCTTGGAGACATGGCAAACATAAGCTGTATTGAGCTATTACTCCCATGGTCATTTGGCTGATAGTATTAGTTCTCTATGATAAGTGGTGATTCATATCGACTGTGATTTCTCAGTCAGTGTTTGGACCTAGATTCATGTGATGGTGGACTTTATTTTAATATTACGTTGTTGCTGAGTCTTATTGAAAGCAGCGTGTTCTATAAGTATCTATAATCTGAAGATTTAGTTTGGTCCATTGACTTAATTAATTTGTATCAGTTCCCGAGTAGTGGTAATTGTAGATGTTACCCATGAGTCTATGGTTTGTCTTTTTTGTCCTGATGGCTTTTGGCAGTTGTTAATTAATTACTGTCTGGTTACATAAAGAAGTTGAATCATAACTTTTCCTATGGTTCCTTCTGTTATTACTAAAATGAGTGAGACCGAGCTTCTAGAATTTATTGCTATGACATCTATCTCTCCTAAATGATAATTCCACATGGCTATCTGCTCGATATGCATTTGAACAATTTGTCATTCATCAACTGTCCATATTGTGGATTTGAAAAGCGTGGAAAAACACAGCAGGTCAGGCAGCATCTGAGGAGCAGGAGAATCAATGTTTCGGGCATAAGCCCTTCAGGATGCTGCCTGGCCTGCTGTGCTTTTCCAGCACCACAATTTTTGACGCTGATCTCCAGCATCTGCAGTCCTCACTTTTTCTCCATTTTGTGGATTTGCTTTAAGTTTTTTGGTAAAGGCTGTCACTTTTTGAATCTGTTGCTAGTTTTGTCTGCTGACACTAAATGTTCTTAATTCAAGCTTCATTCCAGGTTTTCGTAGACAAACTACAAAAGCAGGTCAGACATTAGGAATACTGTGGCAAGTCTGTCCTCTGTGTGTAAGGCATAAGAGCATGACAGAGTAATTCCTACTTAGCTGGATGAATACTAATCCATAAACATCCAAGAAGCATGACACCATCCAGGACAAAACAATACACTTGATTGGCCCCACATGCACAAAAATTCACTCCTTCCACCATTGACACCTAGCAGCATTGTATACATGGGAACACCCAAGTTCTCCTCTGAGCCACTCAACTTTCTGATTTCACCTTCTTGAACACTAGTCTCTGGGATGCAGGTAGACCCAGGGGAGGGAATTTCAGTGTTTTGACCCAGTGACAGTGAAGGAACAGCAGTATATTTCCAAGTCATCCATTTAAAAGGATCCAGTTTCTTTCCTCAACGATATGCTTGGCAATGGGAAATTGAAATAGTCTGTGATCGGGACTTGCTGCTGTTGTCCAGTGTTCTGGACAAGACCAAACACCATTAAAACATACGAAAGAAATAACCGAGACCCTAACTTTTATTTTAATTAAAGTTGTGTAAGGTGCTGCATAGAGATGTGATTTGATTGGTAAAACCTCTCGACTTGAAGCCAAACACACGTTATTCTTGCATTACACTTAAAATACAAACAAAAAAAAAATTGGCATAATTTGAACTCTTTTGAAATACTTGTAAATATAATTTACTATTTAATTACTACTTATCAGTTGTTCCAGTGTGGCAGTATCCCATATCGCATCCTTGGCAAAAGTAAATTCAGCAAAACAGATTTCCCTCACGTGCAATCTCCTCCAGTCCAGGAGAAGGAATGCTGACAGAATGAAGCTTGCAGCAAAAAGAGAACTCGACCTTTTTCCAGCAGCAAAGAGAACTGTATTTAACAGCTCAAACTCCAGAAACCCCAACTTTCAACAACTGAAAACAAAAACTAAGACTCCGGGTTTGTGTGAACCTGGCTCTGCTCACCTATGCTGCTTTTGTCTAAGTTTAAAAAGGCCCATAGGTATTTACTCTGTTTTCCATGGAGCAGGCACCTTGTCACCAAGTTTAAAACATCTCTCTTCAAGTTGGTTTTAATCCCAACTTGTGCCAATTGCAATTGAGTTTCTACATTTTTAAGTTTCGAAATGAAGAACTTGTGCAGTATAATTCTCTAGTCTGTCCTTCTCCACTGAGTTACTTAGAGAAGCCAAGAGTGATGGTGATAAAATTGCTGCTCTTAGAGTTTTAGAAAAATCTTCCTTTTCATCCTGCCAATTAGAAACTCTTGCTGTTGCTCCCTCAAAAATATTTGGTCACAATTTTGTTTGCCTTGATTGATGTTCTGCTTCTGTGCACAGACAGACAGTTTTGGCCATGTACCATGTTTCATATTTGTATGATGAAAGTAATGTTGAAATAATTCAGAAATAGTGAAGTTGACTGTTGAGTAGCTGCAGTTCATGGGTGGCTTAAATTAAAGTTCAACTGTCCAAATATTTTTGGAGCATATCGGTAATGAATAAATGTAGGATTATTAGAGTCGTAGAGATGTACAACATGGAAACAGAAACTTTGGTTCAACTTGTCCATGCCAACCAGATATCCTAAACTAATCTAGTTCCATGTGCCAGCATTTGGCCCATATCCCTCGACATCCTTCCTATTCATGTACCCATCCAGATACCTTTTAAGTGTTGTAATTATACCAGTCTCCACCACTTGCTCTGGCAGCTCATTCCATACACGCACCACCCTCTGCGTGAAAACATTGCCCCTTGGGTCTCTTTTGAATCTTCCCCTCTTACCCTCAACCTATGACCTCTAGTTCTGGACTCCCGACCCCAGGGAAAAGTCTTTGTCTATTTATCCTATCCTCTATAAGGTCACCCCTCAAATTCCGAAGCTCCAGGGTAAAGAGCCCCAGCCTGTTCAGCCTCTCCCTGCAGCTCATATCCTCCAACCCTGGCAACATCCTTGTAAATCTTTTCTGAACCCTTTCAAGTTTCACAACATATTTCCAATAGGCAAGAGACCAGAACTGCACGGAATATTCCGACAGTGGCCTAACCAATGTCCTGTACAGCCGCAACATGACCTCCCAACTCCTGTACTCAATACTCTGACCAATGAAGGAAAACATACCAAACGCCTTCTTCACTAACCTGTCTACCTGCAACTCCACTTTCAAGGAGCTATGAACCTGCACTCCAAGGTCTCTTTGTTCAGCAACACTCCCCAGGACCTTAGCAAGACTTATACACTTAATGGTAAGATTTGCTTTCCCAAAATGCAGCACCTCGTGTTTATCTGAATTAAACTCCATCAGCCATTTTTTAGCCCATTGGCCCATCTGGTCAAGATCCTGTTGTAATCTGAGGTAACCTTCTTCGCTGTCCACTACACCTCCAATTTTGGTGTCATCTGCAGACTTACTAACTGTACCTCTTATGCTCACATCTAAATCATTGATATAAATGACAAAAAGTAGTGGACCCAGCACCGATCCTTATGGCACTCCACTGGTCACAGGCCTCCAGTCTGAAAAACAACCCTCCACCACCACCCTCTGTTTTGAGCCAGTTCTGTATCCAAATGGCTAGTTCTCCCTGTATTCCATGAGATCTAACCTTGCTAATCAGTCTCCCATGGGGTACCTTGTCGAACGCCTTACAGAAGTCCATATAGATCACATCTACCACTCTGCCCTCATCATTCTTCTTTGTTACTTCTTCAAAACGCTCAATCAAGTTTGTGAGACATGATTTCCCACACACAAAGCCATGTTGACTATCCCTAATCAGTCCTTGCCTTTCCAAATACTTGCACATCCTGTCCCTCAGGAATCCCTCCAACAACTTCCCCACCACCGAGGTCAAGCTCACTGGTCTATAGCTCCCTGGCTTGTCCTTGCCACCTGTCTTATATGTGACCTGTGCTCTGGGTCACTGTGCTATTGCAGAATTTGTTAATGCAGCACAACTCTTGATGGTATTTGAATCTCAATCATCTTATTGCATTAAATTAGCATAAAGTTTAACTAGCACTGCAGATTGGCTTCTGTGGTACAGTTCAGTGAACAGCAGCTGTGTGCTTCCAGCTGCCTGCAGTCTAGCCCTACCTGTAGTAATGCACATGTAACATACATTGTCTCCAACTGTGTAAACCCAGAGGAGTACTGACCATTTGTGAACTACACGTTAGCCATGTCAAATTTAGCATTAGATTAACCTAAGATGTGTTGCATTTTTATAATGTTCAACTGTGCACTTTTCATTGTAGATCAACTCTACTCCCATATTGAGGAGAAAGTGAGGTTTGCAGATGCTGGAGATCAGAGCTGAAAATGTGTTGCTGGAAAAGCGCAGCAGGTCAGGCAGCATCCAGGGAACAGGAGAATCGACGGCATAAGCCCATATTCCAAAGCGTCTATGGCTTCAACTACTTTTCAGTTCGCAGGGTTAATGCTCCAAAATAGTATTTTTAACAATTTGCCACAGTTGTTGTCAAGGTGAACACAGTCTTTGACACAATAAGAGAAAATGCTAAGAAAGCTAACAATTTGGAATGAGTTAGAATGTAGAACATAGAACAATACAGCACAGAACAGGCCCTCCGGCCCACGATGTTGTGCCGAACATTTGTCCCAGCTTAAGCACCTAACCATGTACCTATCCAATTGCCGCTTAAAGGTCACCAATGATTCTGACTCTGCCACTCCCACAGGCAGCGCATTCCATGCCCCCACCACTCTCTGGGTAAAGAACCTACCCCTGACATCTCCCCTATACCTTCCACCCTTCACCTTAAATATATGTCCCCTTATAACACTCTGTCTGACTGTCTACCCTATTTATTCCCCTGATCATCTTATAAATCTCTATCAAGTCACCCCTCATCCTTCGCCGTTCCAATGAGAAAAGGCCTAGCACTCTCAACCTATCCTCGTACGATCTATTCTCCATTCCAGGCAACATCCTGGTAAATCTCCCCTGCACCCTCTCAAGCTTCCACATCTTTCCTAAAATGAGGCGACCAGAACTGCACACAGTACTCCAAATGTGGCCTTACCAAGGTCCTATACAGCTGCAACGTCACCTCACGACTCTTGAATTCGATCCCTCTGCTAATGAACGCTAATACACCGTAGGCCTTTTTATAAGCTCTATCCACCTGAGTGGCAACTTTCAAAGATCTATGAACATTGACCCCAAGATCCATCTGCTCCTCCACCTTACTAAGAACCCTACCGTTAACCCTGTATTCCGCATTCTTATTTGTCCTTCCAAAATGGACAACCTCACACTTGACAGGGTTGAACTCCATCTGCCCTCCTTATCCCAGCTCTGCATCATAGCTAAATCCCTTTGCAGCCGACAACAGCCCTCCTCAATATCCACAACTCCCCCAATCTTCGTATCGTCTGCAAATTTACTGACCCACCCTTTGTCTCCCTCTTCCAAGTCATTAATAAAAATTACAAACAGCAGAGGACCCAGAACTGATCCCTGCGGAACTCCACTTGTAACTGGGCTCCAGGCTGAAAATTTACCATCTACCACCACTCTGACTTCGACCGGTTAGCCAGTTCTCTATCCAACTGGCCAAACTTCCCACTATCCCATGCCTCCTGACTTTCCGTATAAGCCTACCATGGGGAACCTTATCAAATGCCTTACTAAAATCCATGTACACGACATCCACTTCTCTACCCTCATCCACATGCTTGGACACCACCTCAAAGAATTCAATAAGACTTGTAAGGCAAGACCTACCCCTCACAAATCCGTGCTGACTGTCCCTAATCAAGCAGTGTCTTTCCAGATACTCATAAATCCTATCCCTCAGCACCCTTTCCATTACTTTACCTACCACTGAAGTAAGACTAACTGGCCTGTAATTATGGCCAAGAATCTGACCATAGGGGACGTGCCAGAGAACTGGAGAACTGCTAATACGATTGCACTTCACAGTAAGAGTGGGAGAGATAGTCCAGGTGACTATAGACGAACGAGTATTAGATCACTGTTAAGGAAACTACTGGAGAAAATAG